>NW_009194825.1:18754-41539 GCF_000690835.1 Fulmarus glacialis | reverse complement strand
GAGGCTGCTACAGAGGGGTCAGTTGGGCTGGGAAGCCAGATTTTTTAAGGAGGTGTTTAGATGGTTGCCACATACTCACGCAGTTTTCATGCTCTTAATAATTTAATAAAATTATTAGGAATAAACCAAATGCATGCATTCAGGAGCCTACGATAATCCAGAGGCTGGGATGGGTTTCTGCCTGCCACACTGGGGTATTTTTCAGGATTTTCACAGGAGGTTCTTGGGCTCAGCTGAAGGATAACATCTAAACAAATGGTGCTGAGCTTAGATTAAGTCTGACTCTTTCCAGGTTTAAGCCTCAGGCTTAGAGGGATGTAAAGAGATCTGGTTGTTGGACAGCCTAAGGTTCTTCTGGAAAAACCCAACCCAAAATTTAAGGTTTTGTATTTGTTGAGAAGAAATGCAATCATTTCTGTTCAGCCTGCACAACACAACATTGCCCATAGAAACAAACAATGGCGAGAACATGGGGTAATGTAATTGCTCACAGCCCAGGCTATTACGCAAAACAAAACTCTCCAGCGTTCAGAATTAAGTTAAGCAGCCCCTTTTTCATTTCACTGTGGGAGACATCTGATGGTCTTGGAAGAGATGTAAGAATCAAAAACATGCAAAATTATGGTTATTACCTTTTCTTGTTTTATTAGTGGTTATTAATACATAACAGACTTGGTATACAGAGAACTGTTATATTCAGCAAATCCTGACTGTATCTTTAGTTACTTCACATTATCCAAAAAGGGGCAAAAACAAAATGAAAGGAGAGGAGAGAGCATGTGAACCACCATGATTCCTCCATCCTTGCTCTGATTCAGAATCTGTTTTCTTACAATGCAATATAGTCTTTTAACAGCCTGGGAAGGGTTTATCTCTAGCTTAAACCAGCAGCCAACAGAAATAGGGAAGTGGTAGACATGTTACTATGGACCAGGCTTGCATGTAGTAGGGTTTATATTTAACTGGTTTTCTGTGTTTGTTCAATGTATGGAAGGGATTCTCAAACGCTTACTGCTGTGGAAGCCAGGTCATGTTTAAGAGGCTTTAGTGTAATGTGTACAAACAGACTTTAATTGCTGAGTTTTATATAACAACATGGTGTTGGTGATTTTGTTCCTGAGCATTACAGAGAATAGAGATTTGCAAAAAGCAGCAGAAATACTTACTATTAGTGTTTTTAACCATGATACTTTGGGAAAAAAAATGGGAATATCTCTGCCTATGGCATTAGTTATTATTAGAGTGCTCTGTCCCACTTCAGAAGGAAGACTGGAAAAAAATGGAAAAGTTCAGGAACAATGGCAGAATTATCTAACATCTGGAAAGTCATTTTGTGGCAAGAGTACTAAGCTCTGTCTAATTTCTTAGCCAAAGAGGGTTTAAAAGGGACCTTCAAGTGTTTGCATCTGGACAAATTTTTAATAGGTAGCTCTTTAATCTAGTAAAAGAAAGTAAAACAGTATCTAATGATGGGGAAATTCAGGCTAGAAACAAAGAACGTATTTTGAAAAGAAAATGATTCAACACTGGAACAACTTAGCCTGGAGACGGTGAGTTCTCAGCTAGAAACGCTTGTAGGTGCAGAAGCAAACGTTGTACTTACTGCAGAGATAACTGAGGATTGGCCAGTTTCAGTGGCTTTTATTGAGGTACAGGAGATCATGATAGATATCATATCAGATGATCCCTCCCTAGCCTCAATTCATGAATCTTGCTGCAATGATTATCTGATGCGCACTGCAATATACTGGAAATGCCTCCACTGAACCCGAGGCAAAGAGCTACTACACTCTTTGCATGGTGTGTGTTTGTGTAGATTTTTGCAGTGTGCAGTGGAGGCGAATAGTGTCATCATTGGTCTCAGTATTTATAGCTCTGTATAAATACATAACATAGTATAGAGGCATACTGCACAGTGCTATGCATGTGTTATGCACTCTGTATATAGGTGCATAGGCTTTATATATATAAGCTATAATACATAATTATATAATGTAAATATAGTTTGCACTGTGTTTATGTAACCTCACTGTATTTTATATTCTTGCCAACTAAACATCTCCCCTTAAGGACAGGTCATTCTTTGCTGAAAACATTTTTGACTGCTGATCTCACATAGCTGTAAGGTCTTTCTGGTCACTCATTAATGAGTTCCCAGAAGAACTTAGCTCATTCTGGCTGAAGCAAAAGCTGAAATGGTCTCTTTTCTACCACGCTAGACTTCTACAATAAGCTAGTACTGAAACCATTTGGAGGGAACAAAAACATTTTATTTTTCTGTTTTTCCAAGCCCAGCTGGTGTTGTCTGAAGGGGTTGCAAAAGTCAGCACACATGACATTACCAGCTGCCATAGCCAATGCTCTGTAGACAGGAGCAGAGTAATTAAGATGAAACAGTTTAATTCCATGTTTCTCAGAAGGTTTCTTTGACAGTTTCAACTCACACTTCAGCACGTGCAATGACGAGACTGGAAGTGCAACGTGCACTGACGATGCCTCACAGGCTGCCCATCTTCTTCATCTCCCCATCCCAGAGCACCCTCAGCAGAGCACCAAGCGCCCGCCGAGTCAAGAGCTCTGCTGTGACTTTTTTCGTGCCCAGCCTTTCTGTGACTCTTTCGTGCCCTGGTCCAGTGATGCTTTAAAGGCTGGAAAATATTTTGGGGGCCTTCGTAGCCTGCAGACCCAGCAGCCAGGCTAGGGAGTGGCAGTCCTGGCCCTGAGCATGTGCCCAGGGGCCAGGGTTCAACGTGCCCCTAAAATGTCAGTATGGGCATGGGCAGCCCTGGTACTCTTAGTGCTAGGCACAAATAATCCCTGTGGGAGAAGGAGCAACCCTCTGCCAGCCCGGGCGTGCTGCTCGTGGTGGTGCTGTAGCACGGGCTGGTTTTCCCACTTTTTATTCCACTGTCTTCCTCTGAGGGAAGCTGGAAGGCTTATGTGACTGTTGGCAGAGTCCTGAAATCCCGGGGTGCTAAATGCTGTACAAGTTTAAGGTATTAATTTGTTCTGCAGTTGTGTTAAAATAGCACAAGGTGTGATCTGTAGGCGAGGTCAGGTCTCAGGGTGCTCTCCTGGCTGCGTCCATCAGTTTTCACTGTGTTTGTACACTGTAGGCTGCAAATTCTTACCCACACTTTCATATTTGCATCTGGGTTAATCAGAGGGTGATTGGCTGAGCTCTCCTTGCAGGGTTGGTGACCCATATCGGCAATTTCCCCTTCTGGTAGAAGGATATCTGATAGAAGGCAGAGGAAATAGAGAGTCAAAACGAGTCCTCATGAGAGAGTTGCCAGCACCTTGCAAGTGAGGCATTTGGGATGCTCCATATACTAAGGCAGGTTTCAGCACTCTGTCTTGTCTATGTGAATCCACACCGTACGAGCGCTTTGGTCTTCCAGATGCCGGGCACCGCAAGGCATGACCGAGAGATGGCAATTCAGGCCAAAAGAAACCTGTCCAAAACCACCGACCCCGTAGAAAGACTTCGCCTGAAGTGTTTAGCAAGGGGATCTGCAGGCATCAAAGGACTTGGCAGGTGAGTCTAAGAAGTCAAATCCATTATTCAGCCTAATAGTTTTAGCTGCAAGAGGCTCATGGCCTAAGCAGGGACCAAAACTGGTTCCAATGCAAATGCCACAACCCGCAGAGCCTGGGCTTGGGGCTCCTGTGTTTTGGGAGACAGGACTGAGCTGCTCGCCTGTTGAAGGGCTGTGAATCCCTCAGAGGAAGGTGCTTCCTTGAGACTCGGAACAACTCCGGTCGGGGAGAGAGGGGCAACATGAAACATATCTTTCTCTTTGGTATTTTCTATAATTAACTTAGGTATCTCAATACTGGGGATTTTGTGCTTCCTTTCCTTTGGGGTGTGATTCCCTTGTGTCTAATGGTCTATTAGCTGTCTCGTTTGTGGGAGGCATCTAGATTCCTTCTGCAGTCACCCTGAGAGTGTGGGTCACCCCCCCAGCTAGGAAAGGGGAGCTGCTGCACACCCTGAAACTCCTCCCAGGGCGCATAGACCACAGAGGGATCATCCTGGACCAGCTGGAACTTCATCTACATGCCCAACTTTTAGACAGCTCAACGTGTAATGAATAGGAAGACTCCTTCAGTTAAGGCAGCCTTCACCTCATTTAACTTCAGCTGTGTAATAGTCAGGCGCCCAATATAAGCAAGTCATCTCTGCTGCCAATAAGTGTGGGGGGTTTTTGTTGTTTTTTTTCCCCTCCATCTTTTGTTTTTTTCTCAGAAGACTGTACAAGGGGGAAATGTTCTCTCAGTAAGGTGCCCCTGTGCTCTGGCACTGTGCTAAACCGCTGCAGCATTCTCCAAGTTTTCCTATGCATTCTCCTCAAACTGCACATTTTCCACAGAGTATTTCGGATTATGGATGATGACAACAGCAGGACCCTTGATTTCAAAGAGTTTGTGAAAGGATTAAATGATTATGCTATGATGATAGACAAGGAAGAAGCACAAGAGATTTTCCGGATATTTGATAAAGATGGCAGTGGAACAATTGATTTTGATGAATTTCTTGTTACACTGAGAGTAAGTCTGGGAATTTATGTTATTACTGCATAAAATGGAGAAAAAGCCTTGATTCATCATTAGCTGAACATGAAACACAGCACTTTTGTTCATCTTAGTAATTAGCAAAATCTATAGCTCTATTTAAAAAGTCAGTAACTCTTGAGAAGTTCAAATATTCTATTTCCACCTAAATATGCTAAAGGAGAAAATCATTCTAAGCAACATCTCTGTGGATGAGAGAGCTCAGAAACCAACATGTCTCTGCAATTTATTGGCAAGGTGTAAGGCTCCTTGCAAATAGAATAGAATAGAACAGTTGCAAATAAATGGTTGTGATTTTTTTTTTTGTGAATTGCTGCCTTGATTTAGGTGCCTAAATTCTTATTGCAGTCCAGGTACCTATGTGGTTCAGCCCATTAATCTCACTTCTTTGTCGATCATTTTATGATGCATCTCCTTACAACATGAACCAATCCAGTGGTAGCTTTCTCTAACCACAGTGTGACTGATTTGGTCACACAGCAGTGTGACTTTGCTCTGCTGAAGTCTAAACAATTAAGAAAGAAAATAATTACTGTTTAGAGTAATTTTTCGTTAGAAATATTTAAAATGGGTAGAATAGGAAAGTGTTCTAGGCAGCATTTTCTCTCTTATTGTCCATTTACTATCATATTGATAGACATTGAATAGTCTTGATCACACTTCATTTTTTTTTGGTGATATATTGCCCTTCCTAGCTCATGGACAGTGTAGACTGTCAGCTTGTTGTCCCAAGTGCCTTGAAATAGGTTTACTATTAACAACAGCTGTTACTTGAATTTGGAACTGGGCAAGTAGTTGGCAGAAATAAAATGATTCTGTTCATATTTCTTTACAGCCTCCCATGTCAAATGCAAGAAAAGAGATCATCATGCAGGCATTTAGGAAATTAGATAAAACTGGAGATGGTGTCATAACAATTGAAGACTTACAGGGGGTGTATAATGCAAAGCATCATCCCAAATACCAAAATGGAGACTGGACAGAAGATGAAGTTTTTAGGGCCTTTCTGGATAATTTTGATTCACCCTATGACAAAGATGGGAAGGTAAGTGAAACACCTAATGTCAAGCCATGAAATCACCATCTGACTCATCATTTGACTTAAATTATTAAATGTGAGAGTGATCGCAATACCAAACATGCATTTGCATCACTTTTATGGGGGACAGGAAAATGGATGCGTAACCTCTGCGTAGGGCTGTTGGCGCAGCTTGCTTATGCGTTTGGAGGCAAAGCGGCTCTGCAGGAGGTGCAAGAGTAAATGTCAGATTGCATTTACAGGCTTGTAGCGTTAATGCTCTACTTTCATAGGTTACTCTAAGTACATCTTCAGACTAACCCACGCAATTGCTTATTTTCAAGATCCATATAAATTGGAGGATTTTTCACTCCTTAGGAGGATAAATACCAGGATCCAGTTCAAAAGCAAGTTCCCTAATATGTGAAATACTCTACAGTTAGAACTTCTCTAGTGTGTGTAATTACTGAGACACTTGACTGGCAAATCAGTCTATAATGGAGATAGATTTATCCACAGAGAGTTGGAGGGAGGGTGGGGTTGGGGGGTTGCCCTCAGGAGCCACAAGCTGGGGCAGGGCTGGGAGCCCTTCCTGCCGTCTGCCTCAACTCTCCAGTGCCGATGCAAAGCCTGGGCACCTTCTTGATGGACTTCTTATGCGTCTGCTTTGTAACCATCTCTGAGCCAAACTGCAAACTTCTTTGGTCTGAACTTACACGTGTCTGACCAACTCAGAGCAATTGTGGACCTCTGCTGTTCACATGGTGATATTCTCAGTCTGAGCTGTTCATAATAACAAGCTAGCTAAGGTTTCATCAGTGCTTTGTGGAATGTCTTTAACACTTTGCACTTCTGAGGTTGCACCTGAGTTTTCATGGCTGCACTACACTGGTCACTCCTACCTGTCTAATGGCTGGCTACTACACCCAAATCCTCCACTTTGTTTCCAAAAGGCAGGCTCTCAGTTTGTAGGGAGGTGATGTTTTTTATTTCCCTTGGGCATGACTTTGCACTTGGCGGAGCTGAATTTCATCCCTTTTTCTGTTGTGTCATCCTCAGAGGTACCAGCTGCGTGAGTTGTCCCCTTCCTTCTCTGCAGCAGTGGTGACATCTAGCAAACCGCAAGCAAAATGTTGCTACTTTTTGTGCTGAGGTCATACATGAACACATTAAATGAGTCCCCAGAATGATCCTCGACAGGTTCAGTGCCTTGTACCTCATAAACACTGCAGTGTTTGAGCTTATAGAAAAGTTGCTCTGAGCACCCATCTCTTGTTCAGCAATCCTGACGTTAGCCCACTTGATTGCAGTTTCTTCTGGGAACTGCCTGTGACTTTCCTGTGCCTGAATCAGAGATCACTAAGTATAATGGTATGAGCTGAAGACCTAAAATGTTTTCAGCAGAAATGGCTCAAGGCTAAGCATCTGCTAGAAAAGTCCTCTTCACCGTGATCTTGCCAGGTGCCTCTGAAATAGGCAGGGTCAGCAAAGCTTGTAAATCAGTTCCTGATGGTAGGACAGTCTACAGTGTTCACTTCTCCCCATTGTCACATTTTACATAGCTCTCAAGTGCACAACACAAATATTTTTCTATGTGATGTTTATTCAAAGAATGACCTATACGGTTCAAGAGTTAAGGCATCATGAGAAACATGCACTGTTTGTATCTGCTAATCTGATTATATTTTTTTTAATGGTAATTTTAAAACCGATTCAACCTCAATATACCCATGAAAGATATTCAAAACCCTTAGGTATTTGAAAGAATATTTGCTTCTCTAAGTGAGACCTGTTTAGAGCAATGATATTTTCTCTCTAGTGAATGGATATAAAGCTCCTAGCTGCCTCTGGGTTGCACCAGAAACCCCATCCACTTTTATTAATAATAATGCAAAGAACCAGATTATACCATCCCTGGGAAAAAAGGCATTAAAAGATTTGTCTTCTTGGGCAGCACTGATTTTAACTTCAATTCCTGGCAAGGTTAGTTTAACTCCACGTTTCATTTCCATCCAAGTGTTCTTGGAGGACAAGTGCTCTTATTTCTAGCGAAGAAGTGAACTTACACAAATTTTCAGTGTCTCCATTCTTCCTGTTGGATTCCTTTTCACTAGCAACAACATGAAATAGCAGGTGTTAAGTTTCATTTAGAGTTCTTCTCAATTTGTGGTTTTGACTGATAGCATAAAAAAATAAGGTTCATTTTCCTATTTTAAATCCTTCTGTCTCAGGTCACAACAGAAGAATTCATGAACTACTATGCAGGAGTCAGCGCTTCCATAGACACAGATGTCTATTTTATCATCATGATGAAGAATGCTTGGAAACTCTGATCATATGATTAAAGGAGCAAGACTTTACCTCCACCTTTTGTAGGTTCCCATGATTAAGTGTATGCACAACAACACGCTCATTTTCCATAATAACAGCTTCCAGTAACTGTGCCAATTACAGTCAATCTGCAGAAATAATTCCCAGATGCTTCGGTAGGCTCAGCCTCAGGGGATCGGAGCATAATCAGAGAGCAGATCTGGCATCCAGCCACTCCGCAGATCTGTCCCTTTTCTCCCTGTATCCCTGACATGTCTTTTATTTTCTGAGATGAGCTGCTCCTTTCTTCTCAGACATCCACAGGTCCCTGTGGCTCCTGAACATATCCCCTCCTCCAGTGTTAGAAACAGCTCTGTTCAACAGAGGATGCAAGAGGAGGAAACCGAAATGTTCTGGAAGGGTGGTGGTCTGGGGCAGACTCTTACAAATGTGAGGAAGCCTGTCCCAGGAGGGTCACGTAGCCCTGTTGCCTGTAGCGCTGCAACGTCTCTTGGCTTCTTGGGTCTCACTTGTGGGATGGAGCAACTGCTCAGCTTGCTGCTGGGAACGTGTGAGTTCCCAGTGCCGGGAGGCTGGAGGGAGAAACAAATCAAGAAGGGGAGACACGGACCAGAATAAATGCAAAATGCTCTTTAAAGCCCTGTTTTCTCCGTGGCTTACAACTCAGCATACAGGCATCTTTCCTGTGCCTGCCTTGTTTCAAACCTCTGTGGGCCTGCTTATAGCTTTTTTCCCCACTTTGATTTCTTTCTTTTTGTACTGTGAGATCATCTCACTAATATTTTTCTTAAAAGGACATACATGTGTTGCAGTATTTTCTTCTCACTGTTCCTGGAACATTTACTGGTCTGGTAGCCGTTGTCTGTACACACCAACACTGGAAGTTGCTTGCTACTTTTTGTACTTATACTGGTTTATGACCAAGCTATAACTTCAGGGAACTTTCTGGGAACTCAAGAACTTGTGACTTTCTTGTCTTGTCATCTTCTGTTTCTGATGCTGAAAAAAGGATGGGAACCTGCCCTCCTGGTCACACCAGTGAGGCTGTCTGAGATCTTCTGTCCTCCCCTCATAGAGAGAGTGGGGAAATGGTACACAAAGGAAACTAAAAAAAAAAAGAAGTGTGTGTGTGTGTGCTGTCTATTCCTGCCTTAATTCCTTGTCCTTTTGTCTTCTTCCTTCTGCTTCTCTCACATCGTTGTGCTGGTCTCCCAGACCGAGATGCTTGTGTATGGCAGCATTTGCTCCATTTCAGGCTGGCAGCCAGCTAAAGCAGTATAGGCTTATAGACTGGACTTTCAAAAGCGCTTGACTGATGAAGTCTCAGCTCTTGCTTAGCCTGGGCTGCTGGTTCAAACACTGAAGTCCTGAGTGCTTGTTGCTCTGGTTCTGTGCAAACTCTGCTTGTTTTGTCCATGATCCCATTGCTCCCAGTATGAGCAACAGCTGCTTGCAATTCCTTAGTAAAGGCTGTGCAAACTCAAATTATTTTCTTTGATCTGTAAACCTCCAGAAACTTGCATACTGGCTGACACTGGAAACAGGTGAAAAGAGTCTCTTTATGATTGCCATCGATCATAAGAGCAGTCTTTACTTACTGTGATGCTACTGAAATGCCAACATACCTTATATGAAAAACAAACTTACTATCAAATAGAGGCTGTACATGTCCTGCCAGCTTGAGTAGAATCCATTTGTTTCTCACTTATTACTTGGTTCCACAACAGGGTGTCACGTTATCTGTCTTCTGTGTTTCAAATAAAAAGAAAGTAATGTGAATTACTTTCTGATTTATGAGCTGGGTTGCGGTTGACACGCCTGAGGGACGGGATGCCATCCAGAGGGACCTGAACAAGCTTGAGAAATGGGCCCATGTGAACCTCATGGCACCTGGGTCAGGGGAACCCCCAGTATCAATACAGGCTGGGGGATGAAGGGATTGAGAGCAGCCCTCCTGCCGAGAAGGACTTGGGGGTACTGGTGGGTGAAAAGCTGGACACGAGCCGACAATGTGCGCTCGCAGCCCAGAAGGCCAACTGTGTCCTGGGCTGCATGAAAAGCAGCGTGGCCAGCAGGTCAAGGGAGGGGATTCTGCCCCTCTACTCTGCTCTGGCGAGACCCCACCTGCAGTACTGCGTCCAGCTCTGGAGCCCTCAGCACAAGAAAGACATGGACCTGTTGGAGCGGGTCCAGAGGAGGGCCACAAAAATGATCAGAGGGGTGGAACACCTCTCCTGTGAGGACAGGCTGAGAGAGTTGGGGTTGTTCAGCCTGGAGAAGAGAAGGCTCCGGGGAGACCTTATTGCAGCCTTTCAGCACTTAAAGGGGGCTTATAAGGAAGATGGGGACAGACTTTTTAGCAGGGCCTGTTGCGACAGGACAAGGGGGAATGGTTTTAACCTAAAAGAGGGTGGATTCAGACTAGATATAAGGAAGAAATTTTTTACGATGAGAGTGGTGAAACACTGGAACAGGTTGCCCGGAGAGGTGGTAGATGCCCCATCCCTGGATACATTGAATTTCAGGTTGACGGGGCTCTGAGCAACCTGATCTAGTTGAAGATGTCCCTGCCCATGGCAGGGGGGGTGGACAAGGGGACCTTTAAAGGTCCCTTCCAACCCAAACCATTTTATGATTTTATGAATGGACTTTGGGAATCACAAAATGAAAAAACTATTTCTTTCTTACACGCTCTCTCGTGTCTTCAGACCCCGCAGCGATCTGTTGTGCTGACATTTAATCAAGTGCAGAGGAAGTTTTAATCTGAATAACTGCAACCAGTTTGTCTTTCCAGTACTAATACTTCCTGATTTTACTTAATCCCAAATGCGATATACTATTTCAGAAGGCAGGAGGTAGTGGAAGCTTTTTTAAAACCAGCAGAAGCTTTGTCACCAGCCTCCGGAGCCTTAGCCGGAGCCTGTGATGGCTGGGGAAAGCTCAGTGCTCCAGGGTGAGATTTCTGCACTGAGCTTGACTAATGGGGTTTTGTGTGGGGACCTGGAGGACGTGAGCCAGGAGAGCTCAAACCCTCTCGTCCTGGCGGGAGGGCTCAGCGCCCACCCTGCAGGTGAGAGCCGCAGCCAATGCACCCCCGGTGCCCGCAGAGCGGCTCCCGGCTCCTTGGGTCTGCCTGCGTGTGGACCTCATTGCTCTCTGGGAACGTTTCTCACATCAGGAGGACATTTTTCACAATGTAGTCACTTTGAAATTTGTACGGAGCATGTTTCCAAGGGCTGGTTTCAGATTCCTTCAAATTCAGTGGCAAAGTTTCCTCTCTTTTCTGTGGGAACAGAGTTGCTCCTGGAGCAATCTGAGCAAAAACTGGTAACTGCAGAAAAGGCATAGTGCTTTCAGGAAAAAGAAATAATCTGGTAAAGAATAACATGTGATTTTTCACTTGTAATCAGACGCCATAGAACACAAATTGGAATCTATGCTGTAAAAATGTCATTTGATTAATATGCGTGCAAATTCACGGAACAAACGCAGGCATTGCATTGACTGCTAGGTAAGAACATCTCTACTAGGAGATGTGCAGCCATAACGACACACTGGGCACACACACCTGAGGTTCAGTGGAAGCACTTTGCAGAGGTTAAAGGTAAGTTAAAGGCATTTGAACCAGACATGAAGGAATATCAGGGCTAAGAGTGGGTCACCCTTTAGCACTTCACTATCCCTGTCTGCTGGGGCTGCTGCACTGCGATCTGGGAGAGCCAAAAATGAAGCTCAAGCGCCTGCGTTCAGCTGCAGGCTGCTCTGTGCTGGTTACAGACCCAGCAGATGCTGGAGATAGATGGTGATGCAGGCTGTCCTGCCAGTCTGTGGTTGCACAGTGCACACGGCAGATACTGGGAGATAGGTAGCAATGCACGCGATCGTATCTGGTGCTAGCATAAAGATTGTCAGATCTTGGTTGATACTTCATGTTAAAAGCACTATTTCTTCTTTCTGATTGTGCAACAGACGCTAAACAGGATGGCACAAACCATAGGAACATCTGAGTCTGCAGGGCTGTGGGCCAATACCAGAGGTGAAGGTTTTGCCTGCACCTTGAGCTCCAGCCTGCCCCGTGGCACGGCGCCTTGTCTGGGCTGAGCTCTGCCCTCCCTGCCAGGCAGTGCCAGGAGTGTGCTCCAAAAATGCTGGCGGAGCCCTCATAGAGAGAAAAGACTCCCTTATACTTCCCCCAAACTCTGCTCCGACCTCTACCTGAGCCATCAGAGCATCTCTGTGACCCCCTCCTGAAAGAGCACAAGGCGTGGGGGCGGAGAGGCGGGGGACAGCCCCTTCCTCCCTGGGGAAAGGCGGCACTCCTGCAGCATCCTTTACTGCATTTTGGGTTTGCCCCTTGTGTGCTTTTGTGGCTTTGTGTTTTTGTCCTGGAGGGGAAATTTTTGGCTTGATATGGTCCAGAACTGTTGTTTGGCTCATATTCTCTACCACAGCATAAATTTCTGGTTCAAGCAACTGAGTTTTAATGCAAGCCCTGCTCACTGGCCTTATATTCCTGAAATTAGACCACAAGGTATATTCACTGATCTGATTCATTTTGTTGGTCTTCTGGCACAAAGCTGTCTTGGCAGAGGCAGATGGAAGCAGCTGAGGTTTTTGCAGCTGAAACCAGCTGCGCACATTGCTGTGTGAAAGCCGACTTGCCTTCATGTAACAGCTTTTACACCGTACTGCCTCAAACCTCTGCAGCCACATGGGCAGAGCGGAGCTTTGCCGTCCCCGAGCTGGGCTCTCAGCCTCTGCTGTCACCGGCTGGCAGAAGGAGCAAGCCTGGAGATTTTGGTTATTTTTGCCTCCCAGCTCCTGTCCTCCACACCAGGAGTAGCAGCAGCAGCATGCTCAGCTTTCCTTGCTAAAATAGATAATGCTGAGAGCAACTTGCTGCCATTGGCAGCTGCCCACTTTCTATAACTTCCGTGATGATTATAGCCCATCCTGTTTCTCTAGAATTCCTTTCCCGTAGCAAGCTCAGGAGGAAGGGATGAGCACAAAGCAGGTTTCCTAGTGGGCTGTATTTAATGCCAAGTCCCCAGGAGGCCGAGAGAAGCCTCGGCATTTGAAACAGCCCCTGGCCATACTGGTTTGCCCCAGCTGAGTTCGAAGTCTCCATGATTTCAAAGCGAGCATTGGTTTTGGCTCTAGTACCTCTTCAGCTCTCACGCCAACGGAGGCTGCAGGAGGCGGGAGCACTGAGGGATGCAAAAGCTTCAGCTCACTGGTTTGCAATCGACCCCAGGTACAGCAGCCCCGTCTCTGCCGAAACCTGGACCCAGGCTTCCTCCCAGCTTACAATGTTGCCGTTGACCCCAACACGAGCTGCAGCTGAAGGATGGGGATGGGATCTAGACTTTGTTGAATGTCTTGGCAAGTAGGAAAAATGAGAAAGAAAGGAAGTGCAATGTTTTGTGAAAGTTAATGCAAGCCTGGTTTTCTGTGGAAAAGCAGAGACTGTGGTAAAATGTGAGCAGTGCTTATTTTCTAGAGATAAATCTATTCTTTTTTCATTGAAAACATGCTATTTTTGCCAAAAGCTACCTTTTTTTTTTTTTTTAACTTTCAACTGATACTTTAGTATTCAAAATATACTGTTGTTGTTTTTTTTTTTTTGCTTATGAACATTTTCTGGAAAAAAAATAGCATATTGCTTTAGAGAAGCTCTGACTTTGTGGCATAGATTTATTCCTTTATTTCCACCAATGCATTTCTGTTTTGTTTCTCATTTTTTTATTGATTGGCTAACCTTTGGGGCTTTTTACATTTATTTGGTGACGGTGCTAATGTTGGACTAATCAAATTTCATCGTGTCATCTAAGTTATGCAGTCAATATTTACCGATAACCCGAACAACTTTTCTTTTATTCACTTTTCCAGGACATAGCAACAGCTCTGTCTCCCAAAGCCAGAAGCTCAATCCATTGACCTCAGTGTCATTGGACCAAACGCTGCGTGAGAACTTGCTGCAGCAACACATCCTCATGTCAGATTAGGACAGTCTGGCCTAAAAATCAGACTTCTCTGGAAGATGCAAAAAAAAAAATTTGCAAAATATGGGGATGTGTTACGTAACAATCTTGCTTTGGGAGAGTATATAGCTACCATAAATTGTAAACACTGTTTTTCTCATTCTTAGGTTACAAAAGATGAATTTTTGAACTACTACTCTGGAGTGAGTGCTTCTGTGGACAGTGATGCCTACTTCATTTTAATGATGAAGAAATCCTGGAAGCTCTGACTTTTGCTTTCATTTGCCCCAACTTCTTTGGGACCAGAGACTATAAGGAAGTGAAACACTGTTTAGTTTGTTGTGGGTTTGATTTTTTTTCCAGTTCCCGTCTGAGTGATATTTTCAGAGCTGCATGATTTGATGACACCTGCGAGTGTCCCGGTGCTGGACTCTGACATGTGGCTTCACGTTTCAACAGGTGGCGCTTAAAAGCCGAGGAACGGACAAGCCTCACGGAAACCTGGAGCTGGCGGGCGGGCAAAGGCATGGGGTAGTCGGTATAAATTAGCAATTGCATTTCCTGGCATCGTCAGCTGTTTTCTTGTGTGTCTGTGCATTAGATTTGTTTTGCCCATGTTCTGTTACACACAGGAGTGCTAATTTGGGAGGCTTCATGATCGCAGTAATAAGGAACTGTTTGACCCTAAAATAATTCTTCACAGAGATGGTAAGTCTCCTTTATGTTACATTTTAGCCGGTTTTAAAGGATAGCTTCACAACCAAAGAGATAACTAGCTTGAGCCAAAAGCATATTGACTAAAAACCTGCTGCTGTTTCCCTCAGGGCTGCAGCACTGCAGTACTTCTGATAAATACAGGCCTTCTCGTCAATAAACAGTTCTGCTAAGAAGCCGAGAAGGGGCTGAACTCCTGCCCTGCAGAAATACCCTGCCAGCACCGCCAGGTCCCTTGCTGCCAGAAGGGATGGCTTCATGGTCAGCTTGTGCCTGCCGAAAACTGCCCTGAATGCAGCCATGTGTCCCTGCGGCAGCGGTGGCCGGGCCACCCCTCCACCGTTTATTTCATGGCCCAGACTTCACTGCACATCACGTGCATTTAACCATCCCTTCACCCTGGCAGAAACAGTTCGCCTGCCTCCCCATGCTTAGCTGGTCTTCTATCACCCCACTGACACACACAGCATTTTTGTGTGTTTTACCAGCCTGCCTAATGAACATGCACAAGAGGAGGAGGTTTGGTAAACAAACTAATAAATTCAGCAGGGGATAAGTATCGCCTTGGGAGGTAATTAACATTTTTCAGCATCATTAAAATTAGACTGTGACTCAGTGTTATAACTGGCAAAAGACTTACTTTATTTCATGGATTAGCGTTCGTGTGCTGCTAGGAGATGTTTGCATAGTGCAAATGAGCTGCGCATAGATGAGGGGAGAAACGAAGAGGGGAGAGCGGCTGTGTTGTACCACGAGCGCTGAAGAAGTGGCAGAGCCCGATGGTTACGTGCAGGGAGAGGAGCACGCAGCTCCAGGCACAGTGTCATAGAAACCAGGGTCACCAAGCTCTTTTTGTGTGTGCAGCTGAGTATGAGCACAGGAGGTAGAAAGCGTGGAGGAGGAAAGTTATGCTGAAGTGAAGAAGGTGCATGGAGTATGTGAAAGCTGAGCCATACCCCTGAGTCAGATGGGAATTGTGAACAGCTGTGGGGGAACTCGGTCGTGACCCAGTGAAGTGTTGTCATAGCCGTGGCTGTATCTTCATATCCGTGTACTATGCATCTAAAAGGTAGCCATGGACCAGAAGCATTTGTGGTGCTTCTTGCTTTGGTGCATATTTGGATTACTTTTTTTCCAAAAAGAAGCTGAAAGTTTTTATATCTGTATACACCTATCAATCAAATTTATGTTGATGGCTATAAAATCGCATATGATGTTCAGGGATGCTGATACTAAGACCGCTCAAATATTGGTACTCAACACCTGCAAAATAGTCAGGGAACAATTTTTCCAAAAGATTTAGCTTCCACAGTTCAGGCCAGATTGTCAAAGCTGAAGGAGACTGCTAGCCTCTGCACGCTTCAGAGCAGCCTAATCCCCAGAGTTCTCTCGGAGGAGCTTAGCACTTGTGAAAGTTCAGCCTGACAGGACTTGACTGAACACCACTGCAATGACACAATTGTTGGCATTGGCTTGGTAGCAGTTGGATGTGGTTCAATGAACAAGTTTCATGGCCGTTTCTGGGAGCCAGGGTCCTTTAGAAACCTTAATGCTAACCTTTAACCCCCCTCCATTTGTCTGTGCTCGCTGCTGCTCTCCTGGAAGGATGCTCTTCTGAACAGGCTTCATCACAGGCACAGGTGCACGCCTGGAATAAAGTAACCCCCATGTCTGGCGTGAGTTAGCCTATGTCCTCCACTAAGGAAAACTACATTGGGATGAACGTAATTAACAAAAAGCTGCTCTGTTTTCTATCAGTTGCATATTTGTCAGCATTCAGCAGTGTATTAGCAAACTACCATCTCTGAGGACACAGCCTATATGGGACTTTGCCTTACTGCACACATACCTACGCTATCGCAAGCCTGAGGTTATTTTTTTCTTTTCTGGTGCTTGTGGTGTGGACTCATGGCTGCACACGGGGGCTTGGGCAAAGCTTCTGGCTCGCTTGAGCAAGTACGAGCCATTGGCAGGAGATCGGCTTCACCCGCCTGATTCCCAGAGCTGTCACCTCTCTGTTTTCTGAATAACAGGGGCTGGATGGCAGTCGAGTCAGGATGAACAAAGGCATATGGTGCAAAACATAGGAACTAGAGTTGCAGAGAGGCTTCCCTGGCTCGCAGGGTGGTGGCGATGAAAGGAAGGTGATGCTTGCTGTTATCCTATAGTGCTTTCAGGCCTCTGAGCTGTCTGGGATATATCCTGCCTGAAGTTAGGTAGACCCCATGGAGTTATCCAAATCTCAGTGAGGGCAGAATAAGTCCTATCCTGATAGAATAGTATTAGAAGACTGAATTAAAGCAGCATAAATAGATCATGCAAATAGCCATGTTCTTTTAATACAGTAAAAACATTATAAAACCAAGGTTACATGTTATCTAATTAAATAAGATAATAAGACATAGAAAATAGAATAAATGTTTAAACATTAGCAGCTATGCAAAAATATGAGTACTACATAGGAAAAATATAAGTATTTCAGAGTGATTAAAGTAAATAAACATCAGGTTTCTACTACTTTTCCTGTACTAAAGAGGAAACATCAGGCTTCTACTACTTTTCCCCTAATAAAGAGCAGTATACCTTTCTGGACAAACAGAAAGACTGTTATACAGGGGTACCGTACTGCTTAAATAGTGTAAATAGACATTTGTGATGTTCCTTTTAATCCTTAAAAATGTTTGTATAAGTTCAAAACAAGCATAGCACATACTGTATAGGACTTACCTGATGCGCTTTTGCTTCTTCCTCTATCCCCTTTTTGTTTGTCACTGTGTTACTGGAAGAGGATCTCTTTCCAGCACAGTCTGTCTGCATCTAGAATCGCACTGTGCAAGTCTGCACAGTATGAGCATTACCAGCAGCTCTTTTTAAAAAGAAATACAAGCATTATAAAGCAAATGAATGTCAGGGCTTTCGTCTTTTTCTGCTGCATTAATCAATGTTTCGTTCGGTGAGAAATAGCAATAAAAACCATTCTGTAAAATGTCACTACAATGCCTTGAGCCAAATCCTCATCTCCTTTGCATGCAGGGACCCTAAGGTTGTTCCTGTTTGAAGGTTTCCCTGGTATCAGGTGAAGGACTGCTGTCTTGGGACTGCTGTTTTTCTCCAGCAGGCTACATCAAATATAGCGACATCTCAGTGATTATTACCAATCAGAACAAATCCGAGCAGCTCTGAGGATGAGAGAGGACTCTCTTTATCCTTAGACTCTGGAAATGGGAATACGTTTCAGTATAGGAGAATTTCAGGCAGCTAGAGGAACTGAGCCTGCACGGTGAGGTGAACCCCAATCCCAGAGTGCAGCAAAGTGGCTTGGATTTCCCGTGGCCACACTGCTCAGCTGTCACGCAAACATGTGGCTGTAGCAGCTTTTTCTCCAAGTGTGTGCTCCGCAATGTGCAGCTTCCCAGAGGGACTGTGAAGTGGCTCAGCCATCTCTGCGTGGCAGCACGTGCGGAACCCCTTAGAGCAGGGCACAGAGTCCAGAGAAGGGTGAATGGGAAGGGAAAGGATGCCTTCCTCTGTCATAATGTTAAAAAAAAAAAAAGAAAGCTATCTCCAGGCAATTTACAAGGTACTTTTAAAAAAATATAGGTCTTCTGATCACTGGCAGGATCCATGATGCTCCATCCATTTTCCTAGGTCAGATGTTGCATGAGAACGTTGCCTGGCCAAATTCAAAGTATTCTCACACAGCCACAGCCGTTTGGAATAATGCTAGTAAACAAACATGGTCTACTCAGCCTTTCTGTCCTGGAAAGTGCTCACATGCTGCACTAATGCTTTCACAAGCAAGCATCATCCATTTCAGAGCCCCAGTTCAGTTTATAGGAAGAAATGAGACTTTGTTTTTCATTGGGTTTTTTTTGTTTGTTTTCTTAGCTAAACATTGCTAGTACATGAAATAGTACATGAAAGATCTTTAATGTATAGCACTAGCAGAAGTACCTGTGGATCCTAAAATTGGCTCCCGGGCAGATCTTTTCCAACAGCAAAAAGTAGCCCTGTGTAGGGTTTTCTTTGTTTTAATCTGTCTCTCCAAAAAAAAAAAATCAGTCTGAAAAAACATCTTCCTGAAGTGAGTCCATGTGCCCTTTTTCCTGGGGCTCAGCAAACTCCCTTTGCGGTGACCGAGCTCCTGAATCCCCAGGCAATTAATGCTTGATAGCAATTCTTATTGACTGGCGTTTTGCAAACTTGTGGATTTCCACTGACTGCAGAGGAGTTATTGTTGGCCTACTGCTGTTTAAAAGAGATTGGATTCTATTTAACTTGAATTTGTTGCTGTATTTCTTACTTAGGCATTAGTAAGAGCTTAACTCTACAACCAAGAGGTTAACAGAAGAGTTCATTTACTTTTACGATACGTGCTGTGATCCTCAGCTAGGACTGCAGTGTCATTGCTCTGGATTAATCAGATCTGAAGATTAAAGTCAAGTTGAATTAAATTTAATTTCTGCTGCATTGGAGATTTCTACCGGCATACTGAGAGCCGAGGTTAGGCCACTTATCCCCGAAACATGGGAGAACCCACTTTCTTGCAGGTATAGCGTTGCACTGCGAGCAGGGTGTGTTGCATAGGTGGGAACTCACAGGACGCAGGAAAACAAAACAGAAAGCTTCAGTGTCCTGCTTGTGTTAAAGAAAAAAACAGTACGCTGTCATTCCTCTAAGGTTTACTGAATTCTGTAGAAGCTAGACATTGTGACATAGGCTTCCTCATTGTTTGGTGACCTCATTTCACTGGTAAGCAGCATCTGGGGTACGGTGTCAGAACTTAGGGGCTCTGGTCCAGGCTGGCCAGAGGGATCCGGGGGAGGAGCTGAGGAAAGGTTGAAACCATCATCGCACAGGAGCACCCCGTTGCTGTGGCACACCTCGTATGTGCTGGAGCCGCGGTTTCCTTCAGTGACTGCAAACTGGCTGGTGCCCAGGAGCCTGTGCAGGGCTTCAGCTGGCCAGTTTCCTCCGTAAGTCACAGACAGGTTTAGGTTGCTTTTGTCTGTCATCGCAGGCATCATCTTCAGGTCTGATCCGCTCCTAAGTTTTTCTGGAAGGTTTGTCTCTGGAGCAGTAGACGGCTGCAGAACATTTTCCAGTTCAGCCTTTGCTCGAATGCCGTCCAGTTTATGGATATGAACATAACCAAAACTCTCTGGGTTAAAGCTTATATCAAAATTCTGCGTGGCAAAAGGAACAGCATGGTCAGTTAACAGTGGGTATTAGGTTAAGAGAAAAGGTTCTTTGATAATTAATTTGATTTTAGAAGAGTGATTATTATTTCTCTAACTCTGACAGTAACCCTGAGCAGGCTGAACAGTAGGTTAGCAGAGAATAAACGATCACATGGCTTAAAATCCTTTTCCACATTAATCTGAATCTATGCAGTGGCCTCTTGCAGGCAGTGCCACTGGAAAGTGTTTTATGCTCTACGCAATGTGGTGGGAACTGATTTTTCAAAGACTTTTCTGAGCCACGCATCTGTTGCACGTCTGCCATTTCACAGGAATGAATGTGCCCATCCAGGCAGTTCCTTTCAGTTTTACCTTCCTAATTTAGCAGTGAGGGAAGTAAAAGTTTGCCACAACTTCCTGAAACACATTAGGAATCCCTGCACCGGGGAGCATGCGGGGTGGGAGAGTGGTCTTAGATGTGTTACTAAGAACATGCTAATAACGTACCAACTAGAGAGAACAGCGCTGATGAGTTTCTTAGTGAAAAAATGCACTAGACACATAGTTTTAAGGCAACGGGTTAATCCCACACCTTACGGTTTGTAACGTTTATCCAGCCGGCTTTTATTTGGCAGAGCAGTTCACGTACTGCATGGTGTATGAGCAATTCTGCTGGCTGTGTAAGGGTACATGGGCATCACCAGGGATGTTTGCAAAGGGTCCCCATTCAGCCCCACGATCACAGTTTCATAGAATCACCGAAGCGTCTCGGTTGGAAAGGACCTCTGGAGTCCACCTGATCCAACATTCCGCCAGAAGCAGGAGTCGGATTGGATTATCCAGAACCCTATCAAGCCAAGTCTTGAACACTTCCAGCAAAGGAGAACCTACCTTTTCTCTGGGAAACCTACACAATGTTTAATTGTTCTCACGGAGAAAGATTTTTTTCTTATATCCAGATGAAGTTTGCCCTGAAGCAACACATGCCTGTTGCCTCTGGTCCTGTCACCATGCAGCCTTGTGACAAGAGCACCTCCACCATCTCTCTACCTACACTTCAGGTATCAGAAGGTTGTGATTAGTAGTCCGCACCCCGAGCTTCCTCTTTTTTGTAAACAAACTCAATTCCTTCAACTTTTCTCCATATATCAAGTTCTCCAGCCCTCTGTAGTTACCTTGCACAAGTCAAAGCTCAGGCACTAGTTGAATCGTCTGTTATTTCCATACCCTTGGCTAGCATCTGCCTGTGCAAATGTGGACTCTCTTCAGTGAAATGTAGAAGTCATTTCTGAAGGATGTCCCAGTTCATGCAGCAAATGCATGTACTGTCTCTCATGAGTGTTATTTTGTTCCCAATAGTCTATACTCAGGTGAAAACAACAGTGGAAGTACATACATTTTTTGGCTTCTTGCAAAGTTGCTCCAGCGTTTTTTTATGATCAGGGAGGTTTGGCCACACAGCAGGCTTGATCCTGAAACAGCAACAGTAGACAAAAAGGGGTTCAACAGCAGCAAAAGAGGGACATGTTGAGATATCAGAGCTTCATATTGCATTATTTGTACTAATTCTCACAAAGCGTTAGGGCTGGCTTGCATTTCCCGGAATAACGACAGAGAAGTCTCAGAATAAAACAAAGGCAGGAGAAGAGGAGTTATAAAGGTTGCCAAATAGTCATTGTTCTTTTGAGCACACAAATTGTCACAGTTAAAGGAAGACACTACCAAGTACTGGAAAAGCAGCAAATTATGCTGGTGAAGAGCTCATTTGCATCTAGCTGTGTTAACAGGGTTTTGCATGGTGAAATCAATTTCTGCAAGTGAAAAAAGATGTTGTGGTTAAAGTGCAAATTTGCTGATACTTGCCTCTGCATGTTTACATAAGTCAAAGAACTGCATATTGTCCCACTCCTTGGCCAGCTATCTGTGCTTCAGATACCTGTATTGTAGCCTTGTCCCACAGGTCTCCTTTTTACTGCCTTGATTAGCAAAATTCTCTTGTTGTACTACTTGGAAACCCTCAGCTATGATGCATCTAGAGAATATTGCCCGACTGACATTCAATGTTGCAGTGATCTAAATACAGCTATAAATGTATATGAATATATATTTTGTTTTATGTATGTGTCTGTATATGTGGGTATATATACACACATGTATAAAACCCTCTTCTTTTTAAAAGGGAAATCTCTGAGTTCAAAAAGTCTCACCATCTAAAAGCCTGTTTTTCAGCAGTTTTATGTAAGCAGAACTTCTAGCAAAGTTAGAGAACTGCAGGTGTTCAGCAACAGTAAAAAGCAAGAGCTAGAAATCTCAAACCACATCTATATTTGCAAATAAAATAGCACAAGGGAGCATTCCCTGGCAGATAATCCCAGTGTCTAAAATGTTTAATTATTAAAATTGTTCTTGGCATGGTTTGACTGGGGCCAACTAGCACATTCCCAGTCAATCCCCGAGTGTAATTCAGGAGTTAGCACAGCCCAAGCGTTGTCCCCAAAAAGCAGCTCGCGTGCAGCCCTCTCTCTGGATGTTGGTGGAGCTGGATGTCATGGATGGGCTGCTCTGAATGCCACCGAACAGCCATGGGCTTTCTGCCTTGTGAGGGGTTCATCTCCCATGGTTAAACTTGGGACTTTTTCACTTCGGATTCTGATTTCACCAGATTATCTACATATCTGTTCATTTTCTTAAATTTGTCAACTATCTATTCTATGTAAGCATATATAGCCACGTATTTAAAAATATATTTACAGCTATCTATCTGCTGCTGTGTAGCCGATATATAAAAAAAGGACTGCTTGTGTAATGAATCTATCTCCAGTCCCACTTCTGCCATGACTGCTTTTGTGGGGGATGTAGAGCCTGGTTTCGCCACATGGTTGGCTGGATGTGGACCCGGCGGGGCTGGTGGCTGACGCCATCAAGGCATTGTTGCAGAGACCTCTGCCCTGCTGCTTCCGAAAGCACTGCAGAGCAAACACCCTGC
>NW_009194825.1:11211-18737 GCF_000690835.1 Fulmarus glacialis | reverse complement strand
AAAGAGGCAATCTCCCCGATAGACCATTTCCACACCTCTTGGGACTTTACTAAAACCCGCAGGTTGGTTTCTTTTCTGGATTTTGTCTGAAGCTTTTGAGTCAAATTTGCCTCCAGTGAGACACCGACTGTGTAAGTGTTTCGTGATGACTTCAGCTCCCCAAAGGCCCTCATGTTTTGAGCCCACGACTGAAGTCTGCTCAAAGTGGCAGGTCATCTTCTGCCTGCCAACACCCTCTCTTGTATTGCCCACTTCTAGTCTTTGCCTGCCTTCGGCTTGATGTAGAGGTCCAGAGACGGAAAGAGAATAGTTCACAAGTATAACAGGGAAAGCAGTAAGACTTTCAGAACAGGATTGTCTTCCAACACTTTTTCTGTTACAAAGAGACTTAGATTACCTGTTTTCCCAAAAAGTTACAATCAGGACAATCATGACAATGGACAGCATGAATCCCAGGACGGAGAGTATAACCATGACCACGCTGCTATCTAAAGAAAAAGAACATCAGCTAACATGTAAATGTCTCACTTTTAAGCCACCGTAACTGTAACGTCTCTTCAGACAATAAATTAAGAATTAATGCCAAGCATTGCCCTTGCCTATCATCGGACTGGTGCAGTGGTGCATTTCTCCTGCCTCCCTGAAGGAGGAAAGAGGTAGGCTGCCAGAGCACCAGCACTTGGCTGAGCTCCAAGCGGGGCTCCCAGGTTGGATTAAAGCAGCTGGAAGTCTGCTATCACCTCCAGCACGTTGAAACCACCACTCGCTGTGTCCTTACAGCAGCACTGAAGTGACTTCAAACACACGTAATGCCGAAGTGCCCCTGGGGACTGAAGGGACCCCAAGGACCAGAAGGATTATTCATATTTTCAAGTGCAAGGGTGAGATTTTATCTCTTCCTGTACTTGTTATGGAAGTGCTGTGTTCGCGCACACCAATCCAGGGCCCTGAAATGGGTCATGTTTCACCGCTCTTTGTGCCTTACCTAAAACGCTCAGTGCAAGCTGGTCCTTCTCCCTGCACGCCAGCAGGCAGCAAGCAGGAGTGACTCAGCCTTCACCTCCCTCTGCACCCCCCTCATGCCCTTACAGCAGCACTTTATCTGATCTTACTGCCCTTGAGTGAGATTTAACTTCACGTGGAGACTCGGCCCCAGACCAGAGCGATACAGCCGTTTCTGGGTCATCTCCTCTGGGGTGCCCGGTGCCTGTGAGGGCTGACCCTCCTGTGGCCACAGGCTCTTCCCTCCCCCTGTTCTTGTCACTGCTGCCGCCAGGGCTGGCCAGGGAGCCGAGGACCCCTAGCTCTGCTTTCTTCCAGGTGGAACAAAGTGGTTTCTGCCCTTACAGCTTTCTGTGGAGTGCTCCTCCCTTGCGGTCCTGAAGCTCTTGGAGGTGCTCCATTCGCTCCAGATGCCCTTAAAATAATCTCCATTGGGCTGCGAACGCACTTTCGCCTCATATGATGCATCATTTTCAAGGTTTTTCCCCAGTAATTTTACCTGAAGGTATGGCGACTCTATTGTCTAAACACACAAAAATCCAATTATTTTTCTAAAAGACACAGGAAAAGTATCAGCAAAGTTTCAGCAAAATGTGCAAGATCAGGTGCATCCCTGCAGTACTGTGCTGTTTGCTCCGTGTCTTTGGTTATTATACAGGTGGTCATCACAGCATCAGTCTAGTTTAACAGCCAGGTAGTCCAGACAGTATCGAGAAGAGAGACTGATGCCAGGTAAAAGCTCTTTGGAAAACAGCTGGAAGTATTAACTGTGCTTTCTACTGCCAACACTGCAGTGGGAAATACATGCTTCCCTGAGAAGGCTCAGAAGAGAGAGGGGGAAAAAAATTTGTGCAGCATAAAAAGACAACTTCTGAAAGAGCAGCTCCAGGAAAGAAGCTGAAATCCCATAGTGCAGCTCTGATGCTCTTCATTTCAATGTATTTGGTTGCCTGAACCCTTTTCTTCTTCTCGTTACGGTTCTCCTGTGTTCCCTCTGTAAAATACAGGTATAGTCCATGCTTTCAAACACCCCCCATCTGGACCAGTGTTTGCACGGCTGCTCTTGTGACAGGGGACACAGAGGTCCCAGCAGCTGGGCAGCCCAAACCAGATCCAGTTCACAGGCAGCTGCAGCCCAGAACATGGTCTGAGGGTGGGAGAGCTGCAGGGCTGCACCCGAAGCCTGGAGAGGCTGAGAGAAAAAGGGACATGAAGAAACTGCTGCTAAATAAGAAAAGGAGTCTCGTGATTTAATGACTGATGAGCACAGAAAGTAACAGCAAAACCATAGCAAAGAGCAAGCCATCCACACACTTAGGATGGTTCGTTACATTATGTCTTCTCTTCCCACTGCAAAGCCCAAATGAGGGAAACTTCGTTAGCCCGGAGAAGTGTCTAACAGACATGGGTGCTGTTGGTCTGGAATTGTTTCAGCTGATGAAATTTCCAAATGCCAAATATTGCACCTTTCCAAGTTTTCAGATGGAGAACTGTATAAATGCAGATTTTAGGGGTTTTACATGGAACTGGTATTTCTGATAATGTTTAATTTCAGAAATTAGTGTAAGCTTACCAATACACCATCACTTACCTTCCAAGTATGTTCTTCCTGACGATAGGCTATTTGGTGTATTAATTTGTCCTTTAAGTATTTCTTCCATGAGTGTGGTGTACTATAATGAATAAGATATTCATTTGCCTCCTTTTGATATGTGATGTTTATATCGAATGGTACTTCAGGCTTAACTGCAAATGATAACAAACCAGGATGTAACAGGAGTAGAATAATGTTACTACAAAATAAACAGGGTTTGAAAAGTAAAAAAAAAGTCCACTTGAAGTTACACCCCTTGCAGGGTGACCTATCTTGAGCAAGGGCTGGCCTGAGCTGGGCAAGCCTCATGCTGAGCCCCAGCTCATCCTTACACCTTGGCCCTGAGAGGGGCTTGGTTTTGACCTGCTGGAGCAGCAGTATGTCCAGCAGGGACGGCACTTCCTAGGGATGTGACATTTAGTCTTGGAAAGCACTTCCTGAGCACGCCGACCCCTGCAGTAGCACTGCTTGAAGACCTGAAATTCAGTCGCTCTAACCAGTGCTCTGAGGTGGAGACCCCATGGCAAAACCCTTTGCTGCTCTCGGAGGAAGGCACTGGGGAGTAAACTGGGTAGGGGTACAACTGCCAGTGGCCATCAGGGCAGTGGGACAGAGGAAGGGACAAAGTATGACAGATATAGCAGAGGGGACTGTGGCTCCAGGCCCTTGATATGAACCCACACTTGACCTGGTCTGCAGGAGACTGTGTCAAATGACCATCCACACAAGTATATCAAGTCCAAAATGCAACCCTCAGGACTCTCCCCAAGCTGTGCCTGAGCTGGATGTGCCTGAGGTCTGCAGGGACCTGTGTCCGTGCCACTGAGACTTCCTGAATGCACCATGTGAAGCACACCTCTCTCCTCTCAGGAAAATGCATAGAGCCAGAAATTATGCCCACTCCTTCTGCAACCCCCAAATATTTAATCCTTCCATGCAGAACCCACAGTTTCTAAAGGAGAGACCACCAGAGATGGTCCAGGCTGGCCCATAAACTGAGAGGTAATGTAAGATTATTATGAAACTATTGGACTGGGGCAGAAATGTTTCATAAGAGAGGGATGTTGCAGTGCCTATTGCCAAATGAAGGCAAAGCAATGTGGCACCAGAGCAGAACAGAGCTGCCCTACACGGGCTTCTCTGCAGCCCTTGAATGAAACCAGAGCTGCAGAGAAGTTATCGCCAAGAGGGATAACTCCTAAGGAGCTCCTCTTCCCCTGAGTTCCCTATTTCTTGGCTTAGGCAGGTCCCCAACATAGCTTTGACGAGCCCATTCATGGGCTCTTGGTGTCCCTTCTGTGCTGCAGGATGCCTGAGCACCTCATTCAGGCAACAGGCTCCACCAAGAAGCAACGTGTGAAAAAGTGAGATCTTGTAACCTTGTGGTCCCTGTGCTACTAAGCTCACACTAGATTTGGGCTGGTCAGTCCTGAAACTGTGATCCCTAGTAAGAGATGAACAAAATGTCCCTGCTTGACAGTTCACCCACGCTCAGGAACAGCTGCTTCACCCATGTGCATGATTCGGTCTATGTCCAGGAGTAGGCAGAGTGTTACAATAAGCCAGAATTCAGCTGCACATTTTGAATGGAGGTTAATCATGTTTGGCTTTGAAGCAAGGGGAACACCACACTCTGCCAACACCCCAGTCCAGGCTGCATGCCCGGCTAAGACATTATTTTATGCTGCCTCTATGTCATCCAGATTGATGCTGAGGCTTTGCGCTGGGCTATTTTATTCCCCAGTAACCCCTATAACTTAAAAATGTCCAAAATGTTAAGTGTCTTACCAATGTCAGTTACAACCAGAGTCCTGCAGACCCGGGCTATTTTATTCCCCAGTAACCCCTATATCTTAAAAATGTCCAAAATGTCAAGTGTCTTACCAATGTCGGTTACAACCAGACTCCTGCAGACCTTTCTCTTCATCTCAGAGTCCATGCAAATGTCTTTATTTGAGAGTATATCAGTGAATTTTAAGAAATACGCATCTTCCTGTTTCTCCATGTTGAAGCACACATAATTGCTGTCTTCCTTGGTACTGTTGACCAAAGTGATACAACGTCAATTTCTTCTCAGTCTTACTATAACATAGTAAGGGACGAATCCTGGTTGCTCATTTCACATTAACTGAAGTGAGACTCCATGTGAAATAGGAAAAAAATGCCATGCAAATAAGGAATTTAAAAGATTGATAGTGTTTTTCCTCATAGTCTTAGAGCACAATAATCAAATGACATGTGTCACAGTAAAAGTCCTGGAGCTCTCCAAGAAAAAAATGCAGTTATTAAATTGAAGATGTATGTGTTAAAAACCTTTGTATCTTTAAAAATTATCTTACTGCTGCCATTTTTAAATATAGGGCAAATCCAAACCAATAGGTTTGGATGCTCACTGAAGATAAAGAAAAATTGCTTATTGACTGAAGTGGTAGTAAATACAGGGTCAACAGTCAGCCAGGCCATGAAGGAGTCATATGGCACAGTTTCAGAGATGGAAATACATCTGTGTGTTCCTCCATCTGTTTGACTTCTGTGTTTGAGGACTGCCAGAAAATTTCAGTCAAAATCCAGGATAAATCCCATGAAAATAGAATTCTAGTAAACTAGGTGGAAAAAAATTAAGTAGCAATTAGAATAGCAAGATAAAAAAAAAAAAAATCCACTTCTTTTTCTGGCTGCCACAGAACTTTCACTTTCAGGAAAAACAGGCAAAGGGAAAAGCAGAAGTATGCTAAAGAAACAAAATCTGAGCTTCTTCAGCTAGGTTCATCAGTTAAAAAAAAGGTGGAAAAGAGTTTCAAAAGGCCTCAATGAGAAGTGGAGATGACTGACGTGTTTGGTAACTGTTGGATTTTTGTATACTTATTCCACTGTGTTTTTTGCATGTCTGTGCATGCGAAGACAATTGCATAATTTTTGTCTTGACATAGTTCCCTACAGTGGAAAATCAGCCTTCTTGGAAAAGAATATTCTATGGAAAGGATCTGTCTCTTCAAAAATATTTTTACTTTTCACTTGATAAAGGCTAGGTTTGGCTTTTTTTATATGTCATTTAATTTAAAGGAAAAATGCTCTCAGTTCATGCTGAGCTGCATCCGTAATTACAGGTGTTCCAGAGCAGCAGAGGCAAGATCAGGACTCTTGGAGACATTATAATGCCCTTTACAGAACCTTCCAGCTGATTTTTGTTCTTATTAGGCAGTTATGTTCTGTTTCAGTAAACTCTTCTTCTTTGCTGAATATAGTATTCAAACTTGGTAAAACACTCTGAAACAGAATTTTGTCTAGCTTTGCTGCTCCTATTTCCCAGCATATGTCAACATGACTCACTGGTGCTTAGCATTTTGCTTCCCAGAAGTTTACCAAAGGACGGACTGACAGCACTTACCACAGGGCCAGAGTATAGTTAATGTTGTGAGGAGGCAGCTCGGTAAAATTGCAGGTCAGGCTGCTATAGGAATCCTTAAATTCCAGCTGGCTGAAGCAGTCGATGTCAAAATTGTCTGATTCGTCATCTCCAAAAGTCCCTAAGCAGAGATTCACAGGATGTTACTGAAGGAAACCCCTGAGTGTATCTGATTTGCAGCTCCATTGTATAGGAGGTTGTTTCTTTACGCATTGCCTGAAAGGAAGAAGATCAACCTACCTGTTTTGTAAGAAGCAAAGAAAGCTTGTTCAAAATGAAATTAAAATCCACTTGCACCTTCAAGGTGGCTCTCTCTGCATGCCAATGCAGCCTACCCACAAAGGTACATTCTGTATCATCGGTCTGTGAACTATAAAAAGACATAGCGTCGCAGATGGTTGGGTCAGATGAGACACCGTATGTCTGTTCTTTTCTATTAATCATAGGCAAAGAGGGTAGCTGATGTCGACCTGGAAACCTCTGTGAAAAAGCCCCAGTGTCAAGTGCAAAACAGAGAAAATACATCGTCTGCTCTGCAGTTTAATTCCTCCTAAGTTTGAGTCATGGGCAGGGGAATTCTCATTTTAAAAGTCACGGCTAAACTTTATACCAAGGTAAATGCAGGACCTACTCCATCTGAAAATCATCTCAGAACTTTCTCAAACAGGTTTTCCTACTAGGAACCACCAAATGCTGCTATTCTTGGGCATGCGAAGGGGAGCAAGACGTGTTCATGATGCCTGTTGAAAAGCAGAATATCCAAGTCAAGGACTAAAACACTCTTGAAAATAAACAGAACAGAAACGTGCACTGGGGGATATACTCCTCGCGGTTACTGACAGAGGTGTCTGGGGCTGATGCTCAGGGCTAACGTCTGCTCAAAAGCAAAGGCTAGTTTTAATGGGAGTTATTTGTATGGGAGTTTCAGCTCAGGACAGCCTGAAAGTACATCGAACACCTTGTAGCTCCGAAGCAGCAGACCTACAGGCGAGGATGCACGCTCGGCAGTTGCCATTGCTGCACCTGCATCAGGACCAGCCGCGTTGCAGACGGCCGAGAGCGCCCGAGCAGCATCTCCTGCCCCTGCTCTGCCCTGCCCATGCTGTGAAGGTCTGGCCTGTCACCAGGTTCCTGAGAAGACTGGAAAATGGTATGGGTGGTTTTAGGAAAGGAAGAGTATTTTGGTGTCACGAGGCAATTAAGCCCCAGTTTGATTGCACTGCAAAGTTTTCTGAAATGTCACCAATTTGGGCTCGGTAGGGGAAGCTCAGATTTGGGCGCAGTAGTGAAAGCTCAGACTTTCTGCTAGAATGCGTGGCTTCCTGCAAATTTGCTTCAATGATTAATAAAACAATTGCGATTTGACTAAGACCTTATGTCTCAAGTCCTACACTTGGCAGGTATGAGGTCAGTGAAGCAAAAACTGATGGTTCTGAGAGGAGTCCTCTCCAGCTGAAACCGCCAGTTCAGCTTCGTTTCATGAAATCTCACACACTGTAGCCGAGCGCACAGGGAAAGGGTTAT
>NW_009194825.1:0-11178 GCF_000690835.1 Fulmarus glacialis | reverse complement strand
CCTCTATCTCCTTTTGTCGGTGGTTAAGAGTAGCTGTGATGATACGTAACCCCATTCCCCATGTCCAGGGACTATTCCCGATGCCTTGCTTGGTCCTCTCCAACCGACTCCTCAGACGTGCCCTTGCTGTGTGGGGCACCTGCCACAGCGAGAACAAGACCTTGGCTGCTCCAGGGATATCAGTGATTCACGCTCACAAACAATGGGGAAACATTTCCAATGGAAAATCCCTCCCAGAGAAAATGATGGTCATCTCTGCTGTCACCCAGGTGAATCAAATCACTGAGGGGTGACCAGCTACTTGGATACCATGGTTCATAGTCCTGCCGGTGATGTCCTACGATCCCTGGCCAATCCTGCCAGCGTACAGGGAGGCCGAGACCTTGTCCAGCACGGGAGCACATCTGAAGACCCAAAATGGTCATGGTTTGACAGCAGGGAGAAAGCAGGGGAGAGTTTTTTTGATTGCTTTAAAATGTAATTAAAGAGCATCACCCCACAGGGCTAATATCAACAGTGCTTCCTCTTGACCTCGGAGCTGAGGTGCATCTGCAGTCAGGTTTCGAGTAAGAGAAGAAATTCAGAAGTCAGTCAGGATTGCACAGAATAACGCAAGAGCAGTGCGGGCAGGGGCTAGGAAGGGGGCTGCTGCTACCAGCACCCGTGGTGGGCAGCAGAAGGGACGGGAGCGTCTGATGCTGCACTAATCCAGAATCCAGAGGCAGATCTATCCCCCGAGCTAATATTTATTGGCCATTTGCCACCGCGAGCAACTGGTGCTAAGAAGCAATTACTGGTCTTCCCTCCTCACCGCAGCTCTGGTGGGGTCTGTCCCAAGCTCTCCCTGAAGGACAATGAAATACGGTGTCTTCCACCAGCGCTGCTGCTTTGAGGAGATAACCTGTGCAGCACAGACACGGACAAAGCAGGTGCTGTACAAAGCTGGCCTATTTGACCATCACATTCAGGAGAGAGACACAGAGGTCAGCGCAACCCTAGAACAAGCCCTGCAGCAGTTTCACGCAGGTGAGAGTCTTGACCAACGCAGCCCTGAGCCATCTGGGCAGATATACGTGTACAGAAACATGTATTACATAAAGTTACATATTTGTGGGTAAAGGTGTGTGCATATAGATATACATATATTCAAAATTCAGGAGATAACAAATAAGCTGAAAGGAATTTGCCTAAAATGGAAAACCGCCGTATTTTATATAGATAGATACACCCAAAGCTCACATGCACAGATATGTGACATTTTATGCCTCTCTAAGACTTTACTTGCAACTACCAGGAGACTGGCTTGTTTATACTCATAGCTACCTCAAGAGAACATTAAAACTTATGAATTAGGATGACTGATCTTCCTTTACGTAAGAAAGAGAGACTGCTTAGTGCTCTCTGTATATGCAAACTACATATACCAGATTTTGCATAAACACACAAAAAAATCATCATATTAATAAATGGCATATCAGAAAAAATCTTTCAGCTGTCCGCTACTGCTTTGCTAAAAAGTGTCAGACATTTTAATTCATTCTCTGTCAGGCTGACTGCAAAATGAAAAGAAAGAAAAAGGTTTTGTCTTGCAGTTCAAACAGCCATTTAATGTTTAACCAGTGTAGTGCGCCTTTGGTGCCGCACTGGAAAGAAAGCTGACTTCACCTTTTTGACACTGAACTTTCACATTCTGATTATGTGGTTCCTTATTCATGGAAATAACATCCTAACCATAGAATATATGATAATTAAACCTTGTTAATGGTCTTAAGTAAGCAATTTGAAATGCTTTTTCTGGTATGGTTCCTCCATGGGCTGACAGTAATCTTTTTGTCTGACATAAATATGCATATAGCCTCAATTACACTTCTTCCCTAAACCTCAGAACCACAATGCACGAATATGTTTGCTACATAAATAGTTTTGATGACTCCAACATGACTCACACTCCTAAGGACTCTTTACACGATTAAAAGTTTACAATATTATAATTTTTTCCTTGAGAAGCCCAGACCAGGCAGAGCCCTGAGCCCGGCTCTGCTGAAATCAAGGCAGGGCTTGAGAAGAGGCGATTCTAGTAGGAGAAAAACTGCTCTCGTAGCTACAGCCATCACAGGTCCTTCACAGAAATTGTTGTCTCTTGGGTTTGGACAACATCCAGCAGGATGGTTCAAATCACATCCTTTACCAAAAGAGCGTTAGCAGAGGCTATGGACGTGCTTCAGCTTTAAGCTCTGAAGCCACCAGGACTAACAACAACACATGAAACCAAAGGCACTGCTAAGCACCTGCAGGATCAGTGACTGAATTTCCAAAGTCAATGAAGTGACTGTCTCCATGGACAGAGAATGCGAAATCTCTAGTGTTGATCTGATTCAGGCAGAACTCGTTTTAATCACAACAGTTTTGATGTGGGTTGGACAAACCACACAAATCTGGGTAGGAGGACCACTGAAGCCAGCTGTCCTGCCCGTGAGACCCCGCAGCCTGCTGCCTTCTGCTCGCCCTGCCCGTACCCTCCTGTGCCTCCACGGCTGCCCCTTCTTGGGGGATCTCCACCACCTCTGCCAGGCGGGGGGACAGCGCTTGGGAGGCAGGCTGCCACTCAGAAAAGAGGAGGAGATGAAGGCAAGTGCTGCAATGAACTTTTCCCTCCTCTGCCCATAATAAGGAGTGAGCTCATGCCTGTGTCGGCTGGCGGCACTTTGCCAGGACGCAGGGCGAGTCGCAAAGGCGAAGAGTGAGAGCCAAACATCCATCACGGGTGATTTTACCCCGGATTGTTTAATTTGTTGGCCAAACCCACAAGACTCATAAAAGAAATCATAAAAGCTGCTAATTGCTCAGTGGGGATTTTTTGAATCCGTTTGTCTTTAATTCTAAGCAAATTATGGTTTACTGGAAATGAGTGACAAAACAAGGAAAGGTCTGGTCATATCTGCTTTTGGAAAGCCCTGAGATCTCAGTGACACTGGCGATAAATCATTGCCATTGACCATTCACCACTGTAGCTGCTTGCCAAAGCTGGCTCTAAACAGCTGCAAATTGTATAAATAGAAGTCAAATAAAAAACCCAGGATTGTCAGATGCAGTTCTGAGCCACTCCCTGTTTTCTTCTAACTAAAAAACTTATCATGCATATCCTATCTCTGTGTGTATGTATGTATATATGTGTATGTGAAACACTGGGGAAAATGAGATTCCCTATCTGTGAGATAGCATAGGAACACAGCCATTACCTTCCTAAAAACCAAAAACTCTTTTGCTCCCAAACATCGGAGCCCTAAAACTACCAGTAACTGAGTGACTGCTTATGTCCTGCAGGCACAGTGCAACAGACTCTCACTGCTGTTTGTTCAGTATCAGACAAGTAAGAGTTTAGTCCCAGATCTGGGACTAAATCTGAAAATCCAAATTTTCAGCTCCCTTTTGAGAAAAGGAATAGCAGACTGAAACAGTGGGGTTTTTGCTGCTCTTTATGTTTTCATTTTTGATTTTGATGCTGCTAAATAATTTTTACTTCTCTAGATGAGATAATGAAATCTGAAATAAGCCTGATTTTAAACTGTTGAATTAATTTGTAATTATTTGTTGAGTAAGGATGAATGCTCTTAGTGATGGGCTGTGAGAACCCTCTGGTTGAGTTGCTGCTTCAGCCATACTACGAGGGAGACTGGGACTATCCCCCAGATATACCTGATGCAATTGCTTAAAGAAAAAGAGAAAAAGTTTGGCTTTTGAAGTGGAAGAATTTGGGCCAAGTTTGAGGCCCATCATTGAAATATTTTCTTTGGAGGAAACTGCCAGGAGCAAGAGAAGCCAGAACCTCACCCCTGTCTGATGGCAGCTCAGAGTGACCATGGGCTGCAGAAGAGCGAAGCGGTTCCCCGCTCCCAGGCATAACTCCTCACATGAACACTAGATACAAAGAGAGACGATTAACAGGTCTGATCTTGCATGTCCTCTGCACACAGCTATGGTCTCCCTCATTTCATATGACTTTGGAAGTTACAAGGACAGCAGACTCAGGAATTAAATTAAATAGGTATCCTCCACCTCCACATCCACCTCAGGGACTGGCACTAAACGAAAGAGACTGGAGGCTAAAACACTAACACATTTAACCCAGCAGTTATATTTTGGAGCTCTTAACTCAGATTTTTCAAGATCATACATGAGTGGAAAGATGAAGATGAAATGACTCACCATCACCATCTGCTGAGGTGCAACCACTTTCCCCAAAACTGGTGTGGAGAAACAAGATGAAAATGCTCAATACTGTACTCGTCTGTGTCATCCTGAGCCCGCTGCATGTATGCAGTACATGTGTGTGCGAAACCTGCGCTCACTTACTTTATACTAGACGCAGAACAAACCCATTGCCTGATAAAGAGACCGCAGGCAAGGGGAAATGTAAACATGCCGACGAGGTTGACTAGTGGCAGAGAGCAGGAAGCCAGCGTGAAGATATTTGTAGAGCTTTTACTTTGAAACATGCTTCCCACTTCAAAACTAAGGACCTTCTGCATCAGGCCCACTGATTCATTGGGCCAAATCTGGTCAAGTCCAGTGGGTCAGGAGCACGTTTCATGGACCATGCTCCTGGCTTGGCTAGTTGGATTTTTGCTGTTGATTTCCCTGAGAGCATGGTTTGGTCCTCTCATCCACTTTCCTCTCAATGGAGGCACACAGGTCCAAGGGAGAAATATCTTCCAGCTATGAAACACTACGTGTGATTGCTGTTATTTATTCTTTAGGTGTTGGCATCAAAAGAAGCGTGGCCAGCAGGTCAAGGGAGGTGGTTCTGCCCCTCTACTCCACTCTTATGAGACCCCACCTGGAGTACAGTGCCCAGCTCTGGAGTCCTCAGCACAGGAAAGACATGGACCTGTTGGAGCGGGTCCAGAGGAGGGCCACAAAAATGATCAGGGGGATTGGACACCTCTCCTGTGAGGACAGGCTGAGAGAGTTGGGGTTGTTCAGCCTGGAGAAGAGAAGGCTGCGGGGACAACTTACTGTGTTCTTTCAATATCTGAAGGGCATTTATAAGAAAGATGGAAAGAGATGTTTTACCAGGGCCTGTAGTGACAGGACAAGAGGCAACAGTTTTAAACTAGAAGAGGATAGATTTAGATTGGACATAGAGAAGAAATTTTTTACGATGAGGGTGGTGAGACACTGGAACAGGTTGGCCAGAGAAATTGTGGGTGCCCCATCACTGGAAGTGTTCAAGGACAGGCTGGACGGGGCTTTGAGCAACCTGACCTAGTGAAAGATGTCCCTGCCCATGGCAGAGGGGTTGGACTAGATGATCTTCAAAGGTCTCTTCCAACCCAAACCATTCTGTGATTCTATGAAGTCATAGAATTCTCACATAAGACAATGCTGACCCAGAGAAGCTGTGATTTAAAAGACTAATCCTGCAAAACCTAGCTCCTGAGAACAAAGTGGTACATCTCACATTTTTTTCAGGCTTTGGACAAAGCAGAGGCAGAAAGTGGAAGGTAAAGAGGTGTTAAATATTTCCTTCGCACACTTTCTGTGGCTGTATACACCAACGCACACTAGAGCGTAATGCAGTGTTACGTACACGGCTGACTGATGTGGCTAACTATAAGTGAGCTGAAGACCTGAAAGAGAAGAGCAAGCTCTGGCACGGCCCTGCCTGCACCAAAAAAAGCTTTTTGTCAGAGGCATAAAGAAAACCGAGGGCAAAGTTGGTAACAATGCCAAAGCAAACAGAAAAATGTGGACGCTATTATAAGGATACTCAATATGGAAGTCACAGCAGCTTTTTCGTTTGCAAGGAAATAATTTAAACCACTCATCAAAATGATGACAGCTCAGCCCTCGTGTCTAGAAAAGTGTCCTTCTTGCCACGACATCAGGGCCTGTCCTCCAGTGCCACTTGCTGCCCTAAGCAGGGGGCAGTGAGTAGCCAAGGGGCTGTTTCTGGTCTCCCCTGCCCTGTTTGAATGAGAAGAAATGGGCCCCTTTCCATGAGAGCTCAGCAAGGTTGCCCGGAAGATGGACATCCCCCACACCTGTGTCAAGTCCCTCCTTGTGGTAGGGCCCTGAGGCTCCCCGCCAAAGCATTCCCTGAAGGTGCACTAAACCTAGGTAGATACAGAAAAATGGGTTTGGATTCATTGGTCAACATGTAGGTATTTATGATGTATACTCCTATGTCAGAGCTTTTCATGCTTCGCTCCCACTAGCCAGCAGAGAGCATGATTCATCTCATCCTAACATTGACATTCAAAAGATGAAATCTAAACCCCTAAATACATTCATTTCTCCCCGATGAATTCAAAAAGAGCCCAAGGTGAGGCAGAGGATAGATCTCTGCTTGGCAGACCTCTATGATACCTCCCACCCATAAACAGGAGAAGGACCTGCTAGGCCACAGACACCACCCATACAAAGGAGAGCAGGAGCTGGACATGGTTGCAGGGCCAAGGAGCCATGGCTGGACATGGTTGCAGGGCCATGGCCTGACTGACCCTCGCTCAAGAGCTTGACTTCGCTTACAGAATTATTTGGGTCACTGCCCTATTCACATGATATCCCTTCAAGAAATATCCTCTTTCAGAGATCTGAGTCAGCTGGTGGAACTTTAGGAGTAGTTAGTCCTCATCTCTCCCTCCTGAGTTTCCTATAATTGACCCAATCTCATTGAAGCCAAACTTGAATCAATGAGATTGGGTCCCGGTGACTTCACACCCCTAAGGCCTACCCCAGCTTGCTTTAGAAAAGTTTATTTAAGGATTTCAGCACCTGGCTTAATAATATTCAGTATCATATTATCCTAGAAACCCTCAGGCTAATTTCTACCTCATTTTCAGCCAGAAATATCAATAAAGGAGGGCTCTCCTGTGCAAACTGATCGCTATCTGGAAATGACACCTTCTCACTTTAAATTTGTCTTGTTTATAATTGAGTGGGCTATCACTTTGATCTTTTTTTTTTCTTTTTTCCTGTTTCAGCTGGAGCAAACTAAAAGAAAAAGACTTTTCAGACATAATATTTTGGTTGAACCTGAACAATCTTATTATCAGAGCTGTGCTGCTCAGGGGATTTCCATGTTGTCGTAGCTGCATTTTGTCTGGGTGGGGAAACGGGGGACCACAATGAAAAGAAAAAAAACTAGTATAGAGCAAAACCCTGAACCAAAAGTACATTTTGTTTTACTTCTGGGTCTCTGCTTCAAAAGTTGCTTGATTTATAAAAGACATTTGAGTCCATCAGTCTCACCTTGTTGCCTTCCTCTAATGCCCTGGAGGTAGGAAATCAAATTTGTGAGTCTGAATCTTAGGGCAGCTGAAGTGTTAGTACCCAGGAGAGGCTGAAAGAAGACTGGATTACTTTTCATTTACAATAAATTTACACTGCTTCTGCCTCCTAATTCAGGGTTCCACAAAAAAAAAAAAAAAAGAAAAACCAGTTTAAACAGGAAAGAGTTTTGATGGTCCAACAAAAACGCACCTATGCTTCATTGGTCTGCGAGCCCTTTTTGGGTCCCAACACTCTGCTTTGAGGAGCTTCTGAGTCACCCTACACCATCTTAGATTTTTGGCTGTCAACAAAGTCCAGGTTACAACACCTATGACTGGGGAAAGCAATTTTTTCTGTGCCCTGTGGTGCACAAGCGTGTGCCGTCCATGTGGTGTATCAGCTCCTCAGCACTTCCCGCTGACTGCTCCACACGATCCAGTGCCTTCTTGGATTATCACATGTGTTGCAGCTATTGAAAATGGCTAATCAAGCAAGTCATCTACAAGTTAGCTTTCTGTTTGCTTCTTATACTGTTTGTTCACTTGGTTTTTATTCTCCTGAGGACACAAAAGTCTGTTTTGATTCTGTTTTGGCTCCAAAAAATGCAAAAGGCTTTTGCACATATGCTAGATTTAAGTCTGCTATCAGTACCTGCGTAGAAAGATGAAGTTAGTGGATCCCATCCTTCTACCAGCTATACTTTTCAAAACTTCTAGTTCAGAGAGATCCCAGAGCATCTGTGGGAGTCGAGTGAATCGGGTCCTCCAGACACATCCCAGTGTGCAGCACTGGAGACAGGTCATGTAGACACTGATGGATGGAGGATACAGGCATCCTTGTGTTTGAGGAGCTCAGTTGGTGTGCCCTGGTCAGATACACATGGGTAAACCCATGGCCAAACCCATGGTCCAGCTTGGGATTGGGAGGTAACTTTTCTCCTGTTGATCAGATTTGGCAGGAGCTGTTAGGCTTCTTGGCCCTCTCTATGGCATGGGGTTCCTCTGTTTCTTGGGCTATTAATAAATTATCTCATTATATCACAGAACAAGGGTGCCGGTCCCTCTGCCTGGCCTAGCCTGACCTGACCTGCTCTGCTCTGCTTCTCAAAGACATGGGGAGCTGGAGGAGAGGATGCACAATTTCCCTTCCCTTCTATGGGCCTTGGGTGCTGATTCAAGACGGCTTTTTAACACCTATTTAGGTCCATCCTTCTTCAATACAATATTTAATTTTTGCATAACTTTAATGCTTCTGAATCTCATTAAATCAAAGCTTCAAGAAAAAATACCCTAAACACCCTTTCAAAAAATCTGCCATAGGATCTTTCTTTAGATTATTGCCAGAAAGACAAACTGGGGGATTCATGTAGCTCTGAAATGGAATTTATGAAATTCAATAAACACTTGAAATTGAGATGTTATTACCCATATTTGTAAGTTACAGATTGGTGCCTAAGACTAAAAAATGTGGTTATTACCATGGTTATTATTACTTTTTATTGTTATTGTTAGCAAAGAGTTTGGTAAAGTTAAGGCAAGTAATAAACCAGAATCTCATTAGGACATGTATTAGATATATACTCAAACAGACTTCATACTTAGATTTTATTTTTTTAACCAGATATGCCGGGAAGCAGATATCTTCTGGCCAGCTTCAGCTGTGAGGAGGAGGACTTCTACATCAGAAAAGGATTCAGAATCTTCTTTTTTGTTGCTTCCTCACATTTCTCACTCTGACCTGCTTTGAAAAGTTCATTCCACGTATCTTCTCCCTGGTGGAGACATGTCTTGACAACTCCTCAGCTGAAGGATTCACGTTAGCCTCAGGCTACTCTAAGAAGTGTTTTGCTGGCCCAAGAGCAGGAGCATGTGGGAGTCAGTACTGCTTAAAGCAACATTGCCATGGACAACAGAACCTGAAGCTTTGCGTGGAGAGTAGACACTGCTATTACTCAGTTAAGAAACCAGCTCTGGTAAGCGTGTTGGAAAGTATGAAACCCTGAGATTAAATGGAGTTACCCTGGAAGATATTGTGCTTGCCTCATCACCAAATTACATTGGTTTGCAGAGTACGAGTGCAACACAACGTGGAAGATACACAGTTCGTCACCACATTGTCCTGAAGAAAGGAGCCAGAGAGCAGAAATTTTTGACTGTTTCTTTGAACTGTCTTTGTCTTTGAGGTTTTGACACTTAAAATTACTGCTTTGAACTTCCTCCCCCAGGACTCATAAATTGGCACCATGTTAACAAGGAAACCTGTATACTGAGGGAAGAATATAGAAAAGTTAGAAAAACATTGCTGGCTGATGGGTAAAGCAGAAGGGGCTGGTGTACACTTTGGTCAGGCATTCAAATATTATGAGATGAGACTACAAAACTACAGAACAGGCTAAAAAACGTGATTTTTTTTTTCCTAAGTAACAAATACTGCAACAGCAGTAGCAAGAACAGTCATATTAATACTTCTGGGCTTCTTTTATTTGCTTGATGGTTTCTAAGTCTTTAGGGTACTCAGGATAATATTTTCAGCTATTCTTTACAATAACCTGAGTTAAAGCGTAGTTAAAAAAATGAAAGCTTAGATTGTCTTCACATTATTTTTCTTAGGTCTTAAAGAAACATATAAACTACTGCAAGACATATTACTCACTTATGAAATCTGGCAGGAGAGTACCTGCCATAAGACCACTGTACATTTTTCAAACACAACGCTGGTCCAAAACCCTGCCATTTTGGTGACAATGAAGCATTTTGTGAATGTATTTTAATTCTACAAAATACTCCAATCTGACCCCTGCAACTTTTAGATTAAATATATTTAAATTTTCTTTCTTTTTAATGAATTTGGTTTTAGAATTCCCTTTAGTTTAAAAATTTGAATTACTAAAAGTTGGTTTCAGCTGAATACATTCTTTAAGAATCTGTCCATGACAGTTGTGGCTGCTTTTGGATATTTAATATTTAGCCATAGTGTTCCTGCATGCAGACCCCATTCCAGAAATAAAAGCCAAGGTGACCTAGGAGGCTCCATTCCAATGTATGACTACTTCATGACACAGACTTGGAATCTTTTGTAAGCCCCAGATGAAAAGAAAGCATAGACTCCAACAAACAGGACAAAGGGAAGGAGCGGACAGAGGCAACATGATGACATGTCTCTGTAAAATGGAACAGATGGACAGAAACCACCTTGAGGGACTTGAGGCTGGTGGCATGTGCATAAGAGCACAAGGAACCTGAAATAGCCTTTGTAATATTTATAGAATCATAGAATCATAGAATAGTTTGGATTGGAAGGAACCTTTAAAGGTCATCTAGTCCAACCCCCATGGGCAGGAACATCTTCAACTAAATCAGATTGCTCAGAGTCCCGTCCAACCTGCCCTTGAATGTTTCCAGGGATGGGGCATCTACCACCTCTCCGGGCAACCTGTTCCAGTGTTTCACCACCCTCATCGTAAAAAATTTCTTCCTTATATCTAGTCTGAATCTGCCCTCTTTTAGTTTAAAACCATTCCCCCTTGTCCTGTCGCAACAGGCCCTGCTAAAAAGTCTGTCCCCGTCTTTCTTATGAGCCCCCTTTAAGTGCTGAAAAGCTGCAATAAGGTCTCCCTGGAGCCTTCTCTTCTCCAGCCTAAACAACCTAACTCTCTCAGCCTGTCCTCATAGGAGAGGCATTCCATCCCCCTGATCATTTTGTTCCATCCCCCTCTTCTGGACCCGCTCCAACAGGTCCATGTCTTTCTTGTGCTGAGGGCTCCAGAGCTGGTGGGGTACTCCAGTACTGCAGGTGGGGTCTCGCCAGAGCAGAGTAGAGGGGCAGAATCACCTCCATCGACCTGCTGGCCACGCTTCTTTTCATGCAGCCCAAAATACGGTTGCCCTTCTGGGCTGCGAGTGC
>NW_009194824.1:0-16753 GCF_000690835.1 Fulmarus glacialis | reverse complement strand
TTATTATAATATCCATATTAAATAATACAAAATGTTTCTCAACATTTAGAGCTCAACTTTAAAATCTTTCCTCAGGCAAGCCTCCCAACCGACTTCAGTAAAATCATTCTCCTAAAGAGAAGCACACAGAGCAAAGAAGGAGCAAAAATTGAAAACAGTTGTCAGAGATGGCATGTCCTTAGCTCCATTAGGACGTGCAATTATTTAGGCTCCATTTGTACACAAACTAGGAATTGTCTACAGATACAGGAAGGCTGATGCTCTGTGTACAAGGGGGCTAGGTATGTAAAACAGGTAATAAAAGGGTTGGCCATTAAGGAAATCTATAATTTTTGGAAACCCACCCAGCTTCCAGTTATAGCAGGCCCCAACTCCCAAAGAAGGGACAGCTCTCAGTAGCCCAGCCTGTAAAAACATCCACTTTCACATAGTTTAATGCATGAAAGGAAATATCAGGTGCAAAGAGTTTTCACAGGCAAGACGCAGTACCAAGATTTTTCTAGGAAATAAATTTACTTCATTTTAGCAGAAACATCATGTTACCTCTTTTATACAGTGTCTCTGTTTCCACTTGAAAGAGCCTCAGTGAAGACTCTGTCTGCGTCTTTGCCCCGCTGCCCTTCTGAGAGAACGGTGTAACAAGGTTGGACTCAGTACATTTGGCCTCTGCGAGGACTCCATCCTTAACGCTCTGAACACATTCCAGCTTGGAGGACAGGATCTGCTGCTCAGACTGAGAAGAACAGATACTTCAGGTAAAATCTTGATGACCTATGTCAGCCTGCCCACTCCTTTCTCTCCCAACTTCACGGAGGATTCCAGCTCTGTGATACAGTGTGAAGTCTCTTGTCCAGACCTTTGACAGCCCCCAGCCTGTGGAGGTTAATATGCTCTGTATTTTCAGTCTAATATTTCCATCACTGAAATGCAACTGCTACTAACTTTCACTGTCAAATGGTCTCAATTCATTTCAGCTCACAAAGCATCAGTGTTAAGCAGATCTTTTTGGTCAGCAGTTGAGAAAAGCAAAAGGCTGGTAAATTATGACTAGCTAGTACAACACAAGAAGCAAGTAATATTCACCTAATAAAAATGGCACAAGATACAAACATTGACTGTATTTGCCATGAACAGTGGAAAGCTGTAAGTTTGGCTTTTAGAAAGTTTCTATCTTTCCAAAGTTTTCTGCAAATAACAACTTTCTTTGCACAACGTATTCTTCTTATCCACACCTCTACTTTCAATTTACCACTATAACATATTTTAATGACAGAGTTTGATCCAGGCACCTAACAATCTCTTGCATTTATACTATAATGCTCATCAACTACAATGCAAATTTGCATTAAAAACAAATTCTGTGAATAACAGGCATTACAGGGACAATATATTCATCATTTCTTTGCTAAGGATTCAGGTCTGGGCAGACACACACAAATATAATTAAGCATAAATGACTATTCAAAAATCTTTTCATTTACACATTATGAAAAACGTCCCACTAGCAGAAGTACTTGATGTGAATTGCAAGCCTGGTACTTAGACTCTTCAAAGAAATTAAAAGGCCCTGTGGAAGAATCAGTGTCATTCCCCAACACTTACCGACATACGAGGAAGAGCAACAGACTGCACAGAAGTAAAACCAGAATACCGATGAGAGCAGAGGTTTAAGTCCCTTGTCTTGACAAGAATAGGACCTTTTCGTTGATACCTGGTTGGGCATATTCCCAGAACATCCACCTAGTAAGAAACGTACAGTGTTGAATCACACATGCACACACACAATACAAGCAGGTATTATGGGCTATTACAATTAATTTTAGTTATTGCTTTGCTGTAATAACAATGCAACCTAAATTCCCCCTTGCAGGACACTGGCTTCGCCACAAAAGCCATGGAAAGGCAAATAATTTTAAAGACCTTGGTCCAACTTTATAATAGCCAGGGTTTGTTGATTTGTCTACCTTCACTGTGTTACTCTCAATCAGATCAGTTACAGATGTATGCTTTTTCATTTAAGATTTTGTGGGTTTGCAGGGAAGCATTAATTCAGAAGAGCATTTCTACTCAGAAAAAACGTAATTACACATGGGTGTCCCAAGCCTTATTGCAGAACATCTATTTAAGCACTGATACGTAGCAATAGCATGAGAATGCTGAAGGTCAATCTAGAGACTGCTCTTCACAACAGAAGCGCAGCCATTGAGGTAACTCAGCTGCACTCATGCGAACACATGGGCGACAGTAGGGTACTTTCAGTGTAACACAGCAGAACTTGAGCTTCAGTATTAAAAAAAAAAATTGCAAAGAGCTCTGAGAAGCCTGATCTTAAAGCCTCCTGAAATTAATGAAAAAAGTCATGATGAATAATCATTAATAATTAATATTACATTTTCCCCAGTGAACAGGTAAAGCACAAGCCCTGGTGATACAGCTCCTCAGAGAACTCTGCAGTACACAGCTTTTCCTCAGATAACAAGGTAGTGGATTCCAATCCTCAACAAGAATGCAAATTATAGATAATTTCATAACATTCACTACAAAAAGCAATCAGACAACCACCTCTAGCGGCTGACCAGTCACCAAGCGGCAAAAACCTTTAGTTATTTAAAAAGGGAAGAGACATTACATGCACAAGGGCTAACAGCCACCCTAGAGCATGACTCTACCAACGGTCTCACCTCTTCAATGACTGCACTAGCAGTGGATGCTTGTGACGTCTGCAGGACACTGAGAATGCCTCGCTTTATGTTCAGTGCCCAGGTCTGTTCACTCCTCACAGGACAGAGCTTCAGAACTTTCCCATCATTGAAAGAAAAATGAAGAGGATGCTGTTCTAGTATTTCCCTGCAATAAAACAGTTTATAGTTTCTTCCTTCAAACAGTGGCTGCAAGTCAGTTTATGACATTAGACTCGGATTTTTTGAATGGAGCTGTTCCTCCACAATGGATCTGTCTTACTCTTGAAGCGAAGAAGTCTCCAAAAAACTCTCTAAGACTCAATTTAGAGTTTTAGAAAGCAGGTATTCTTTATTGCAGCGCTGGACGCACAGGGGATCGCTCCACCTAGTGTGCGTGCCAAATCACATAACCATAGGGATTAAATGCAATTAGAGTATACATATATATTTCCAAGAAATAATCTAAATATTCATGTTATTTCCTGGAATTCATTAACATATGCAAATGTCCCCAACGCATGCACCCTTGTGCTCTTTGGTGGTCTTTCAGGGTCCTCTGGTGGTCGTCGATAGTCTTCATCACAGTGCCCTCTGGTTGAACTCAGTCTTCACGCATGCTCCGTTTGTCCCTTGGCTTGGTTTACATGTTTTTCACTTATAACAGGCTAGCTTATTCCAGTATACCTTCCCTATCAACCCTACAAGGTTAGCTTCTCTATCTAATTAACGGAAAGTACAAAGTTTCAAGGCTCTTTTATCTATTGAATGTCCAGCCTATCTATTCATGAAGCATTCCTAACCCATCTACATCATTCGAACCAAAGATCCTCATGTCTCTTCACTGTTCCTTTCCTTCCTTATAAGGTGGTCCCGTTTCCGTGGTCACTGCTCACTGGAGTCTAACAATACTTCCAAGATACACAATTTATCTACATACCTACAAACACAACACCTGTTAGTTACCTAACTTTTAAACGAACTATACCCACTACATCAATTTGAGACTTACGATATTACTCCCTATCATTCTGTATCTCCATTCTTTATAGCAAGCCTCTATTCTTCATGAATTCACCCTCACCCTAAGAGACCTTAAAAAAAACCCAAAACAAACCAAAAACTATCAAGATAATCACTGTATCTTCAACATAACTGTAACACTTAATAAAACCAACTCCTGGTAAATTCTTTAGAAGTAATTATATTTAATGGCAACAATTCTTGTTTAATGTAAAAGAGAAATTCCATTTTATGATTCAGAGTGCCTTTAGCATTGGTAAGCATGTCTCAATTGCAAAGTAACTGCATATACTCTTTATCATTCCTCTTCAGCTGTGATACACACAAGAACAACTGCTTTCCAATCAACCCATATCTTCCTGCTCTGCTAGGTGTACATACTTAGGCTCTACCCCAAAGTCTCTGTTGTCAGTTCACTCCCTGATTGCTTTTGCTATCCGGGATTGAAAGTACAGTGTTTTCTACTTTTGCAAGCGATCGCTTTTTAACATTGATTTTCACTCCTAATATAACGTACTTTAATCATGTATTTCCCCTCTAAAGGGGTAGAAATAAGCCATCCAAGGGAAGAATTCTACAGTAGCCCAACGGTCAGCTCCCATACAGGGAGATACACAGTTCATCTGCACATTAACTGTGGAACTAATTGTTCATCTAATCAACCAGGTCACAAAGGCAATGTAAGAGAAAAACTTTTGATGCACAAACACCTGAATAAAGTCTTTCCAGGAGAAGAGACTGTGCACATGGGGTAAGAGTTTCTGAACTCCTAGGCAACTGTGGTTGCTTTTGCTACTATCTGTGGAAATTACATGCATGTTCAGAGAACAAGCTAGACGACTGTATATTCACAATGGCCTGAGGCAAATGCTAATAAGTTCACTCGTCTGAATAATTATTTTCAATAGCCAAGTTTTACTGAATGCTTTCTTTACTACCTCTATTTTTTGGCTGCTCTTACCTCTATGAAAATCCTACAAATAACTTCACAGAAGATGCGCTTGTACTCTGATTTGAACTCTGATACCACTACCCATACAGTGGACAAAGCTCTTCCTGATGAATATAAAAAGCAGTGCATTTACTCCAAACTGGCTCTTTTTGACCCTTTGAATTGAGTCAATTATCTCAGTTCCCAGTGTTGTTTAAAGGCTGAGAATCCAAGTGGCAGAACAAAGAGGAAGATTACAAAGCTGAGCGTAATCAGACAACAGAACTGCTTTTTTTTGATGACACAAGAAGCATCAGCTCTCTGGGAAAATACCAGACCTCCGCAGTTTGAAGAGACAGTTTTTGTAAAGGCATCTTCACTAGAGTCCATACTTTTGCCAGTCAGAGGAAATACACTGACATATCTTATGAATGAGCTACTAAAACCAAAAACATAAAAGAAAGAAAATGACATTAGATGAATAAATGCAATTTAAATATCATGGAAGAAGAAAACCCAACATTCTGCATCGTGAGAATCCTGCAAACCAAGAACTTCTGAAATGTACTTCAAAACCCAAGAGTCTGTACAAGTAGCAACTGCAACTCAGAGAACTAGTGAGCGATCCATACACATTGTTAGCCAGCTAGAGGCCTGATAATTTGTATCCAGAATAATTTTAATTGTTTACTCTCCAAACGTTTTTACATACAAAGGGATGAAAATTAGGTTCAGATAAACCTCTCATTTTGCTGATGACCTTGATCCCGGCTTTTTCAAACAAAAAAACCCCCACCCCACCACAACCAACTGAAACTAAACAAAGTATGAAACAGAGTGAACAATGTCAAGTCAAGCTGCTGCTAAGCCACATAACTTCAAAAAAACAAGCACTAGACCAGATTAGAAGTTTTTCTACCTTAGACTGTCCATTTCCTTCAGAGGCTCCTCTCTGGACGCAAGACTTTTCTTAATCTGTACATCTTGCACCTAGGAGCAAAGATGATAGAGCAACAAATATCATTGTCAATAGGAACTTGTGGACTTTGTCACATAAGGATATGTACATAGAATGTCATAGACTATGAAAAAAGGCTCAGTGTTGCAAGCAACACAACCGCAATAGCCAACATCTTCAGGATACGTATCTCAGATGGTTTCCAAAAATTTCTTCTACAAAGAAGTTTCACTCAATATTAAAAACATTTTATATGGCACTATTATATGCCTTTCATTTCCACGCCAGAAGCAATCACCTACTCTGGGGTAAAGTAGGAGCCTGGATAAAACATAAGTCGTTTCTACTCCAACTGAGAAACAAAATGACTACCCATCTCAGTTGATTCTTGAGACTATACCTGGTAAAGTTCTCAGTATTCAGTAGCCATTTCATACCTTACTTTTACTGAATTCAGAGGAGAAAATACACACTTAAGTTCATTTTGGAATTTCCTAAAGTACTTGCAATTTGGCTGGTTGTGGTAAGGAAGAACTGTTCTCAAATGGTAGATCAAAAATGGTGGCGCTCTGCCCCATTTTAAGTACAGCATAGATGGCAACTGTTAGTAATTTTTTTTCTTAGTATCTTCTACTTTTTTATTTTTTATAAAGACAAGCATTCAACTACATATGGCTTTGCTTATCTTAAGAGGCCTCAAATTAAGATAAAGAGTTAGAAGTTGGGGAATCCAGCCACTGATACTGTAAGGCAGAAGAGAGTGATTCAGTCTGAAGACAGTACCCAAATTCTCATTTTTGATGTAAAATCACAGGACCATTGGCTAGTTAATTTTATCCACATGGCCATGTTAGGACAGGGATAACTATCCTATTCTTCGTTGGCCTCATGTACATGTGTATATAGTACACACGTCAACCCCTGCAGAACCCATGAATTATCCCCTTTGTTAACCTGAAGGAAAATAAAGGCAGATGAAAGATGTTTATCTTCCATGCTCCTCCTGCTAAAGCACTGTAGTTCTCAAACTGGCCTACCACAGGGCCCACCCCAGGAAGAGGTCTGTAATTTGAAACTGGTCTTGTCACTGAGAGAGAGATCTCCTGTCGAGATCAATGGAGTGTTACAAGATTGAAATTTTACACTGTGCTAGGAATGGCACCAATCCAGCACATCCTACAAGTTTCTCAAGTTCTCTTTAAAATGCTTGCTATTTTTAAATTACTGCTACAGATATGAAAATGCCTTTCAAAGGGACTAGCTTCATCTCCAGTTCTGCACTTCATGTGACAAAATAGTGAAACTGTCATGCCACTTGGGAAAGAAAACAATGATTTGTTTAATCTGCCCTTTAAAACCGGCAAATACTTAATCTGAAGCTGTCACATCAAAGTAATTCTGCAACTCTAATTATGAGATCCAGAATTGAACTGGCTTTTAATTACAAGAAAAACAAATGTTTCAAATGTAGCAGTAATCCCAAAGAAAGATACAGTTCCACATTAGCTCATCCCAATTATGACAATACTCACTTTCAAAACCATCTGGCAGTTCCCCAATACCTCAATGATCACTGTGCTCTCCAGAGAGATGCCACTGGTTTTGTAAATACTTCCCTGCAAGAACGTGCTGGTGACTGCTGAATACCTGTAGCTGTATCTAGCTCTTTTGGGGAAGTACGATGCACTGTGTCCTAGGAAACAAACAAACAAAAAAACTTTCTTTAGTCTATTAGGCTTCCCCCTCCCCCTATTTTTTTTCTACTTTTTAATCTTTTGGCCACTGCAATCAGCTTAACAAGGGACTGGATATTCAGAATGTTCCCTTCCCACTTGGGCTTACAATTGAAGGAACTGGGTTTCTGAAGGCACCCTGCATGCTAGCGATAGCTCCTGTATGAAAGGTGAAAAGAATTCCCTTCTCTTCTATGCACATTACCTCACAATTTCCATCAAGGCAGGAATCTAATTTCCAAAAGCAGAAAAGGAATGCAATGCATTTACAGCATGATGCTCTTTCGATACCTTTCAGAGAGCATCAAAGCAGGACCTTTGCAACAGCAAGACGAAAAAGATCTGCTGATGCATTCAGTGCTTTTCATGCCCATGCTGTGGCTTCACATATGCAGACAAAACTAAATGACGTGGTTTTTTTAAGTAAAGAACTTTGGTTCTGAAAGCCTGCCTGAAAAGATCCAGGCTGAGGAAAAGAAAGCATGGGAAGATAAGGATTATCTGTATTTGTATGAAGACACTGTAATGACTTGACAAGTGTCCATGGGTAGCACTGTCTTCTAGTGAATATAATGTCAGACACCCTCATGTGTGCAGCATGGTCTCTGTATTCCTCTAATCAAAGGAAATTCTCTTCTAGACCAGGTGATAAGAATTAACCCTGAAAGGATGAGAAGATCAGAGTCGTAATACCTTCAATGCCACATGTTTTGGTGGCTGTGGTGTGTTAGATTGTAACAAAAACAGTGTCCCTAAAAGATAAGACATCAGGGTACGACCTTAACTGGGACCACTGAAGTGCAGAAGTGGGAAAATTCAAAGAAAATACTCTCCCTTCCCTGAGATGAAGACGACAACACTTAGGAAAAATGACCACTGTGGCTCCCATAACACTCTGCCTCACAGCGGCACTGCAACACTAAAGCACTTTCAATGACAAAGCCCCACAAAGATGAAGTAACATTGAACAAATTAAGGGCCTGTGAGCTGCACTATCTGAGTAGGGAGCTAAGAGGCCAGGGCAAGATCTCCTTGAGAGCAGAACATCCATGTGCTCCCCTTGCTGTTACACTGAAAAGCACTTTTGCACATTCAAGTACCTGCTGGCAATGTAAATGAGAAGCATAAGTTATAAACTACACCTCAAGCCATTCAACCAAACCCTTCCAGGTCAGTTCAATATTCTGACTTCCCATCCATTCCTCCTTTACAGAATGGAAGTTTTGTGCCTGCTTACTGAAGGGGAAGTCTTTCTTCATGCCTGTTTCAGTATGAAAGGAGCTAACACTGGGTTCTGGTAAAAAAGACACTCATACATGGCTTGGTTTTGTCCCACACTGGTTTAGGAGTTTGCTTAGCTCTAATGTCTATGAGTTTTCTGAGTTCACAGAATGCGAACTTTAGGCAGGTCTGGGCCTGGTAAAGCTTAGTGGAACTTCCCCGCTACTTCCACGAATGCCAATCACTCAGACAGAAGTACCATTCTTCCAAGAACACAACATCCCTGCTGAAGAGAAGGAAGTTTTCAAATCCCTCCTTCCTTATCACATATAAGACCTGAATACAATCTTGTTTTACTCACCTACACACTCTGCAAAACAGGAAGCTCCATAACTTAAACTCTCCAAGGATCCTGCAATGACAGGTAAGATAACAGAAAAGCACTGAAAACTTGTGTGCAGCTCAGAACAGACCTGCTGCTTTTCAATTACAATGAAGTAACTGAAACCAAAGCATGGCCCTCGAAAAAAAAAAGAAAAAAAAAAACACCCCACAAGAGTTTTGCTACCAAGTATACAGGGACAAGACTTTGTTCTTGCCCCTTTCCACACATCTATACCACACAGGCACATACATAAAGGAATGACATGCCTTAGTGTATTTATTGAGGTAGGTATGGAAATGCAACAACGCCATGGATTACCAAGCAAATTTAAAAAAGGGGTTCTTAATCCGAGAAAGAAATACACATTTTATACACCACACTTCTTCACATCCATAGGTTTTTAACTTTATTGCGGTTAGGGAAAATTTCTACTTAGCTAAGATTTTTATTGCACATGGCCATTCAAGAAATCATAAGTATCATTTAAAGTAGAACAACAGCAAGCTTTACTGCCCAAGAAAAACTCTTACGGTATCAGCACGCTAAGGAACACTTAAACATCACAACTCAAGGGTGGCAGTTGGTTAAGACATCATTCAACACTGGAGAGCCTGTTCTCCAGCATGACTTTCATTCAGACTTTGACTGGGAGGGCAGCAAATTCCAGTGGATGTAGAACACACTTACACCACACAGATGGAATTGCTTCAGATTCTCATTGGCATGAATAGGGGAAACAGTCGGGGCTATGTACAGAGCCTCCATTCCTTCTCTTCACTCTGTGCACACACATCTGCACAGTAAACTACTAAGACTCTAACTCTAATGCCCTGATGCTGAATGACCTTAAATAAGCCTGGCAGAACTACATTCACCAGTTATGGCAAGCACTGTTAGACAACATAAAAGTCCATGATGAACTGGAAGAAAATTCTGTTTTCACAGAGAAGTTAAGCAACAGTGAAATTTTTAGGGTATCTATTTCCTGTGCATCACTGTGATAGCCTCTACAAGCATGATGACTGGGCACTCAAAGGGCTAGACTGATATAAATCATGCTTCAGCACATGAAGCAAAATCATCACAGATTGCTTTCACCCCTGGCAAATACACAGGTACTATGTTGAAGACCAGCCTACTGGTCTCAATCTCTTGAGAACTTCTCTGATAAACTTGAGCTGAATTACAGGAATTTTGAGAGAGAAGCCCCATGATGGACACATGCGAGATGCATGTTCCAGGACCTGATCCTGCACTGCTAACGCTCCTCGGCACTCAACTCAGCAAGTTACCCCAAGTCCTAGATATTGATAGGACCATGCACATGGCAAAAATCAGTCAGATCCCCGCTGCTCATATGCACTGCAGCAATATACAAGGAACAGCCAAAAAGCAAATACATGATCCTGCTGCACTTCAGTGCATGGCACTTGTATGTACCATAGTGAAAGAAAATGCTATTTTATTAATAAATCGTGTATTACATGATTTAATTAGTATTAAAAGCATTCAGCCCTAACTTGCCGTTATTGATAAATCTTTCTTAAAAATAACTCCCACAAGAAGTTCAATAGTAAGTATAATCGTCCCAAACTTCCATGCTATACTACACGCTAATGAACCTTCCCGTTAAGCCGTAACTAACATCCCTGTGTTGCTCAGCTTTGTCTCCCACTGGAGACAAAAGTTAGAAGACTCTCTTTATTCTGGTTCTGTGCTTTTGGATGTTTTATATATGCTATATGCCCGAAGGAAATGCTCTTGTCAAACTACAAGATTTAAAAATCCACATTTATATTATCTATTGGAACCGTATTTTCCCTTCTCTTAATCCCTCTTTTTGAAATGCCAAAATTATTGGCAGGAGGAAAGAAGGGAATTCACTGGTTTTGGAAGAAAAATAAGAAAGTGTTTGTTTCTTCAGCACCCACTCAAGCTTATATACTTTTTTATTCCCAAGTAAAAATTTAAGTTTCTGGAGAGTAGAATTACATTTTTCTTGAAAAGGTCTTATCCCCCCATTTATATTTTCCTCCCAACAAATGCTCCTTTTTATTTTGCAGAATTAATTCTCTGTATGGAACTTCAGATTTTACCTTTAAAAAGGTATGAACAAGATGTTATTTTCAAGCAAACTTGGTCCTAGTACTACAGATACCTGCAAAACTAGAAAACTTTCTAGCATAGAGAGACCAGGTCATGTAACATATGAGAATTATCACTCAACTATTAATTTTTATAAATATACCTATCTATACATAAAACATATGCATTAACTTTAACATTCCCAACACACTGCATTTGGAGAGAAAGAAATACACTTCTCAGTCTCCCTGGGGGAAAAAAATCATCCCTAAGTATCTAGTGAGTCAGAGAAGAAATGGGCTATCTACCTCACCCCATTCTTTTAAACAGTGGAAATAGGCAGTGTTAAGTTAGTGGCTTTAAATGAAGAAATCAGTACAAATTATTCAAGAACCTTGAAATAAATATGGTAAGACAAACTTGGAAAATTCCTCTCTGTTATGTAGCATCAGATTTTTAAGATATTGAGCATACCTCTCCAGGACCAGATTTAAGAGCGCTCTCACCTCCCATGTGGATACCTGAACGCTGTGCTTAGAATTTTTAAACGTGTTATCACAGACCAAGAGTGGGGCAGGCTGAGCACCTTGGACAATCAGGCACTTTGTTAACTTTGTTAAGGTGCCTAAATTTAGAGTTTCTGCTCTTTGCTTTGTTCTTTTTAAATTTAAAATTTTCTTCCATAATTTATTTTTGTTCTAAAAACAGCATGCACTTATCTCTTTTCAGTTGACAAGAGTAACAAAGGACCACATCATTGGCATTTCATGACCTATTGACACTTTTCAGAATCCTTCATCTGCCAAATACCAAAGTGAGCACAATTTTACAACCTTATACGAAGATGTTATTTTCAGGACAGATAATGAATTGACTGGCACAATCTCACAGTTTCTATTCCTTTCCCTAGTAATGCTGAAGGAAGATGCACTACTAGCTGCACTCCTTTATAGGCAGGGTGCCCTCCCACCTGCCCAGTACCACCCAGAGAGCTCACCAAAGCAAGTTGCTACACTACACTGAAAATAAGACAACCCTGCTACAAGAATCACTGCAAACCTATGAGTTGTAACATAATTTACAGCATCTCAGAAGTTTTGCTAGTGAGATCATTCCCTAGCAGAAGTATTTTGCATTGAGAGATCAATCTCAGCAGCGGAAAAAGTTTCTTCTACTTACTCCCTGAAGCTCCTGCCACAACAGCACAGAGTAAAATGATGGCGTGCAGCCCCATGGCCATCGAAATCACCTCCTCAGCCCAGAAGTCAACAAAACCACATCAGTTCTGCTCTCAAAGGCATCTCTGAGCAAGGCAGTGAAAGAAAATTTCCTTCACAAAGCAGGAGCTCAACTATTTCAACTCCCCTCTTCCAGCCAGAGGAGGGGCTCTGGCAGGGCAGCCTGCAGAGGAGAGAGTGCGCGTGTGTAGTAAGGGGGAGAGACAGACACATGCAAACACCTCATCCAATCTCTAACAGCATTTCAGCCTTTTTGAAAAAAAAGAGAAGTTAACCTATTAGAAATTCCACAAAACTGCAAGGAAAAGGAATTAAGTATATGGCATCACAACACAGCAAACGTTCAGAACAATCCCACACAGTAAGTTTAAAATAAATAATTAAAAAATCACCTTAGCAATCGTTCCCTCATGATTAATCAATCAAAAAGCACATAGGATGAAAGCAAAAGCTTTGGCGCTGAAGGTAAGGTGTTTCCATCGGGAGCAAGCAAGTTCATGGGAGGCAGCTCATCACTTCAGCCAAAGTCCCAAATGTAAGATGGATGAAATTGTGTGTAAATAATACACAAAACCACTAAACTACAGTCCTTCTGGTAGCAATCAGGTTTTTACACTTCAGACATAGGTCTTCCAGGGTTCGTGAGCTTGTGAGAAAGACCTTCTACTCCTGCTTGAGGGAGATTCACCATCTACCTCCTGTTCTACTGACTCATTCTTCTAGAACTGGGGTTCTTGTCACACACCTTCCCTGGCAGCCTATGGCCATGTTTACTCTTCACACGTAACAGGATTGATGATCACTTACACCACAGAGGCATTGTCAAAACTCAGTTACACTTGCACGCCAAGACCTTCTGAAGGAAGCTGCTGTGGACTGGCAAAGATTTATTTTCTCCTGCTGTCATGTCTTAACCTGCTGTAAGCCCCTCTGGTTTACCCTGAGCTACTGTTTACTTCAAACCAGATTCACAAGCAGAAATCATAGGTAACAGTCCCAGTCACCGGTACTACTCTCTCCCACTAAGTTTGTGTTGTCACAGCCTCTTGCCTGAACTTACCTTCTCCATCAGGTAACATTTGCTCTGTTCAAAATGCTTACGAATTTCACTTAAAGGGAAAGCAACTTCTCAGACGTGCCTTGCATAGATCAATAACCAAAGAAGATGAGAGAGTGCAAGTGAAGTCTAAAGAATGAATGAAATATTCCATGAAGAAAGCTGGGCCCCGCTATCAAAATCCCACATCTACCAAACGCCAAACTCGGGGACAGCTCAGGTCTGAAATGGAATTTAAAAAAAAAAAATCTTACAGATTTCATACAGCAGCTTGGATTTCCTATGATCAACCCAAAGTGGTAACTGAGAAAGCCTTCTTCCGTCTCCATGGTGATTTTTCAGAATATTCTAATTTCGAAACTGCTTCAGAGATTTCATTGTGGAAATCTTGCAACTTACGGGTTTGCCATTTTTACTCTGCTGAGTTACTCAGTCTTGTATTCATTCTAATTTTTCATTTTAAGATTACAGCTCACCTGGGCTAGTATGTGCTCTGTACATTATCCTGCAGTCATTCAGCTCCTGGTCTACTATCAGCAATATGGATAGAAGCAGGTACATTAGTACCTGGGCATGAATATAAAAACATGATGAATTTACCAGAAAATTGCTGAATTGTGACAATTCTTTTCTTGAATCACTTCTATTGCCCATTCTCCACAGTAGTCTGACTTAACTATTTATATGGTAAGATTTTTTCAACATATTTCACATAGCTGTTGCAAAATAACTTCAAAGCATAAAACTTATACTGAAGTCAGTGGGAATATCAAAATTGGAATTAGAGGGAATTTCTGCCTTATCATGACTCTCCTAAGAACCGCATAGTCCAACAGCAATAAGTTACAAGCAGTGTGTGTATGCTGAGTGTTTGTAGCCCTACCCTCATATTAAGGTCAACATTTGTAATTCATTGGAGAGGCCAATACAAGCTCCTTTTCAAATGAATTTGATACTTTATAGTAAGTTTTCTGCTTAGTTTATGTTAATCTGATGTATGGCACCAACGTCCAGAGTCAGCAGAGTACGTAAATAGGTGCTTAATTTTAAGCTTAAAATTAAGCATGTGCTCAAATCTAAACACTTTCTTGGAAGAAGGCCGTTTCATTAGTCATTTCATCCCCTACTCCAACACCAGAAGCTCTTTCAGAAACCTTTTGGTCTCTAAATAGCTAGACCTTCCTTAGAGGACTGTGGGCAGGTTTCTCATTTTAAAAAAAAAAAAAAAAAAAAATTAATCAAATTTTCTCTTCCAGTTACATTTTAGTTTTCACCGAGAATAATTCATGCAGGTCACAGGCAGCTCTTTTTCCACAAGGAAGGAGCTTTAGGAAAGAGGGTGGCCAGGAGAGGTTGTATGAACTATGCTGAGAGACAGTCTGTGCCCAAACTCCCTGAAACAAAGCAGGGTCTAACCAAATGGACCAAAAATGTCAGACCTGTTCACAAGATTGCAGCACACTAGACTTTGGGATGCCTCAGAAATGCTGCGCATGTGCAGACCAACAACACTGCATATATGTCTTATCACGTGGCAAGAGAGCATCTTTCTAAGAGGTTACACAACAGGCATCACACCAAGAAAACTGGACTCTTCTGATGAGCTTTTTGATAAGGTGCCATAGTGTTTAGTAAGAGACATGTTTTATAGGTTTAAGACAAATAATTAGCTACAGATATTAGCATTTCAACCACAATTTCTAGAGTAACAACATTTTCATGCAAAAATAGCTGGTGTGTCATAGAAGAAGGGTTCTCTTTAAGAATTAGCAAACAAACTTTCTCAAAAGATTCAAGAGGGAGGAACAGTTTTCATTTGTAAACATTGGACATTAATGCAGTTATATACGCTTAATTTTAAGGACAAGCAATCTTGTTAAATGTAAAGGATCAAATAAATGCAGACACACAACACATGCTTGAGCAGCGTTGAGAGAAATTCAAATTTCTCTTAACAGAGAACAGAGCAGCAGCTATTCAGAAGTTTCCATCAGAAGTCACCAGTGATCCCGGCGTCTGAGAACTGGATGGGTCCAGCTTCAGACATCAGCACGACCAGAGTGTAGCTGAGTCTCTCCCTTTCTGATACCAAACTGAGGATCAACAGTCAGTAAGAACACTGTGAGCCACAGACTGAATATTACATAGAAGATTCATGCAAAATAACAGATACAGTGAATTTCTATGTAAAAACATTAATTACAGAATGGATTACATGTCAACATACTAAGAGACTCACAGGTCAGGCTCACATTCATACTCGGATTCAGGCTCTGATGCCGAGGTACGTTACATATTAAAAAGACTATTGGAACAGAGAAGCTCAAGGATTTGGGCTTTGGCTTTGAGAAAGAAAACAGAATTCAATGTTACCTGGTAACTGCATCTAATTTTCTATTCTGTTCAAATTGTCTTGCTCTGCTTTTTCAGTAACAGCTGTAAATCACAACTTCCAAAGTAATCAAATTTGCATTTTAATTTCAAGTTTTAACTTTGCAGCTTCCCATTTCTTAGGGAAGAAACTATATTAACAAAAAGGAAGAAAAATGTATGTAGATGTATGAGCACACTCAAGAGTTTATAAATCTGAGCTTGCTTGAATCTTGACAATTTCATACACCAAAGAACAAAGAAATTCACAAACAAAACTCCAGGGCTTTTTTATAAAAAATATTTCAAAAAGCTTTTTTCAGTATATCACAGACTTTGGGCCCTTTGTATTGAAACTTCAAAGTTGGGAATTAAATGCCTGATTTGCAGTAGACTCTTAAATGCATGCCAAAGCCAAACCATGCCAAAGGTAAAACACAGCATAACATTAGTGCCCTGTGTGCTTGACTAACTTCACTCAGTTGAGTGGGCTGGTAAGTACAGGATGCAGTCCCAAGACTGAAAAACAAGCTCAACATCTTTTAAGCGTTATTTTCCTACCTCTCCCAAAATGAGATTTTTCTAAAAAAATCAAACCACCACCCCCAAAACAGGCAGACAAAGAATCTCCCAAAGAGAAATTTCCACCATGGTGCTGTCCTAGATAATCTTAAAACACTGAAGAAAATCAGGCACATGTGCTGCAAACACTAGTTTAATGACACACAGGAGACCGACACTAGCAGTAAGTCTGAAAAAAGTATTCATCTATTTTAATGGCTATTGTACTCAAGTTTGTAAAATTAATTCAATCAAAAATACCATCTAGCACACAACAGAGTAAGGATGTCCATGGACACCCGAAAACTCTATGCTAGTATTGCCAAGAAAATCTGAACTCTAACAAACTGGTCAAGTCTGTTCCATAAAGGCCCCACAAGTTCTTTTAAATTAATATTATTGTTATAAAACTCACGTTTAACCCTAACAGGCAAAAGCTGGAGGGAAGTGCCCTTAGCCATGGCTCCAAACTCGCACCTCTCAGCGCAGACACCCGCGGGCCCGTCGCCCTCC
>NW_009194823.1:49055-52091 GCF_000690835.1 Fulmarus glacialis | reverse complement strand
TAACTCTATCCCAGCCAGAACCAGGACAAAACTTTCAAGACAGGTTGGATTGTTAAAGCTCTTAATATATTCTGCACAGGTTTATAAAATAGATTTGTGTTCTCTAACCAGATTTCCATTACCCCTCCAAAGTTCTACTGGTGTGCCAATTAGACTCAGTGGCATTTCCCTTTGCCCTGAGCTGTGCTAAAATTTGCTGTATTATGTGCTGTTTTCAATGTAGTGGTTGTAATTTATATGTATAGTTTTTGAAATTTATCCAACTGAATGAAAGTACTGTTAGCATTTAATACTCTCTTTTTTTCAGGATAATAAAACTGCTTTATATTGGGCAGTTGAGAAAGGAAATGCTACGATGGTGAGGGATATCTTGCAATGCAACCCTGATACTGAAACATGTACAAAGGTAACAATTAGAATTTTAATTACATTGCTTTGTTTAACATCTGTTCTTTTTTCATCTCTTATGTGACATTAAGATCATAATACCAAATTCAGTTTTTGTGAAGTGTGGGTACCTCGCACTCTGTAAAAACAAAAACAAAAACAAAAACCCAAACTTTTCTGAAATACAGAACTTACTTTCAGCAATGGTAATGTCCCCTGTGTTGATAAACATCACCTACTAGTAAAACTCGATAGCAGGAAAAGTGTGGATACTTTACCTCAGCATCATTGACATGACCTCAGCATCATGACATTGACAATAAGGAGTAGAGAGCAGGTGCTACTGGAAACTGAGGAAAGAGGTTTCTGATCTTACTAAGCATGGAAGGTCAGACCACCATTTATTGCATGTGCAGGACTGAAATAAATAGAGGAAGTAGTATGTACAGCTGTGAATTACCTCTTTCATGAGTCTCTCTTCAAATATGTTGTATTATATCTGAATCTTGTCTTTCTCTGTTTGACACTGCTATTAAAAGAAGTGTATTTTGTTCTGTGATTCTAATCAATCTAGAATACAGGGTCTGTGATAATTTTTCAGTAACATATGCGCTGAAGTGTTGTTACTTGGACAGTAACATATTTAATTAAACAAATCTCTTAAAAGTTTGCGATTTAATTTTTTACGCTATCACTAGTTTTTGCTTGTTTTTGAGTATACAGAGAAGATATTTTTATTAGGCCTATGTTTCCCTTTTAGGATGGAGAAACACCGCTTATAAAGGCAACCAAGATGAGAAATATTGAAATAGTAGAGCTTCTTCTGGATAAAGGAGCTAAGGTCTCTGCTGTAGACAAGGTAAAGAATATTTGTTTGTTTACTTTAGTATATTTAATCGTTTTAGTTTTGCAGCAGAATTTTGTAGTGAGCTGTTAAGGCTAATACAGAAAGAGAGCTTCCCATATGCTTAATAATTAAATAGACCATAATACTTAAATACTTAGTCTCCCTTATGCTTAATAATTAAGTAGATCAGAATACTTAAATATAAATTAATTCCTACCATTAGTATATTGATTTTTTGTTTGTATTAGGGGGCTTTTAGTAATATGAAAAGAAAAATTCCAGGTCAGGAGTAAAAATTTCACAGATAAGAATACTAATTCTTAATACACTTGAAAAAGAACATAGAGAATGGTTGTTATTTGTTGTTGATGTTTGTTTTTGATTAATGGACATTAAACTAAGCAATACCGAGGACAAATACACCGTTTGTTGCTGTCCTCTTATGCATTACCTACTTTGACTGTAAACCTTTTAAATACAGGAACATTTATTTGATACTTTTTTAACCTCTTAGTATTATTTAGGGCAAATAAGTAATAATGTTGATTTGATGTAATAAGGAAACTTTTACCGGAAAGCTTTTTGGAGAAGTCTGAGCACACATTGAAATAATTCTGACAATCAGTATCTCTTGTTCCAAACCAGTCTCTGAACTTGCTAGTAGACACTTGTTTCTAAATAGAGACTTCAGTTTTCATGAACCTTAAGATATTATTTTAAACATTTAAGAAAGAAGATAGTGCCTTAGATTTAGCATTATAGCATTTCACGTCTTTTCTGAAACTTTTCTAATGCTTTTTTGAGGGGAAAAAACGCTTGCTGTAAGGCATTAATGCTGTTGAGAATACTTCAAGATGTATTTCAAGTAAATAACGTATCTGAAACGATGTGGAACATATGGTCTGTTCATAATCTTAGAAATTCATGTTAGATATTACTAGTTTTTCACTTAATTGCAGAAAGGAGATACTCCACTTCATATTGCCATTCGTGGAAGAAGCCGTAAACTTGCTGAATTACTCTTGAGAAATCCAAAAGATGGTAGATTGCTTTATAGACCCAACAAAACAGGAGAAACACCTTACAATATTGACTGTAGCCACCAGAAGAGTATTTTAACACAGATATTTGGAGCCAGTAAGTATAAGTATTTAATTTTTTTTTTTTATCAGTTGTATATTGAGAATCCAGCTTATTCAGTTCTGTCTTGAAAAGTGGTAACAGTTTTTTTTTTTAATGTTGCAACTAATGGAAGAGCTTTAAAAAAATCAGTTGGCAAAAAAATTCATCATTCTAAAAGCCTAACAAACATCAAATGTACCTTTTATTTTTGACTCTTGACATTGGGTACTGTGCGACTTCTGTTGATCATTTTGTTTTTACTTAGATCTTGCTTGTGTAGGAATTATTTTCTTCGACTTGCTGTGATTTGGGATTTTATTTGAGTCTTTTGTGGTAAGCTCTAATGGTTTTGATAATTATATAACATTTATGTGGATGATTTAAAATTCCTTTGAACAAGAATGTACCAATAATAACAGCTATTATAAGGCAGCAGTATATATACAAATATAGGTGAACCTGTCATGATTTTATGTATGAAAATTGTCATATTGAAGAGATTTCTTAAAGCAAAGTTCTGTAACATAGTATTCGTATTACAGGACACTTGTCTCCCACGGAATCTGACGGTGACATGCTGGGTTACGACCTGTACAGCAGTGCTTTGGCTGATATTCTGAGTGAACCAACCATGCAGCCACCTATCTGTGTAGGCTTATATGCACAATGGGGAAGTGGCA
>NW_009194823.1:36311-49044 GCF_000690835.1 Fulmarus glacialis | reverse complement strand
AAACTGGAAGGTAAAAGTTGATTTAGCCTTTTCTGTGGGTTCAATTCTATCTATGAAAAGCATCACATGGGAGTTACTAGTTTTTGCGACAGCCGTAGGTCCATGTAATGTATCCGGTCTCTGTTTCTGTAATGAAAGGGTTTAAATTTTCGTGTGGTCAGTTCATCCATAGATTGCTTTGTTCCTTTATACAATGTCAAGACAGTCTTTAAGTGTTTCTATCTATCTATCTATCCTGTGGGTTTCCTGCAGCAGTGAATCTACCCTTTAGGTACTGCTGAAAGTATGGCTGCTGAAATATGCCTTGCTGGGGGTGTTTGTGTGTCAAATCAGGTTCAGTTCTCTTTTGCTGCAGTATTTCTTTATTGTGCCTCCTATGTATCATCTTTTTTTTTTTTTTTTTTAAGTTTAAGAACAAATTCCAGGCTATTAATATTTTTTCTCTGTAGTGTATTTTCTCTGCATCTAGTTTTCTTCCTCTTTCCCCTTATGTACTTTGAGCTTTTTGAACTTTCTGAAATAACAGGGGAAGACAAATGCAGTATATGAAGAGAGTCAGTATGTTATTGTTGATGAGCTCTTATGTTTTTAAAATGCTTTTTCAGTATTTTCTTCCTGTTCCTCATTCATCTTTTTATTCTGCATTGTGTATTTAATGTTCCTTATTCAATAGATCCTAAATAAGTTTCTTCAGGAATTCCTGTTTTAGTAAATATGAATCAACAAACAGAAGTAAATACTGAAGCCTTTACATTGTACTGTTACATCTGACTATTTGAGGAATGTAGTTCAGATTTCAGTGATGGAGGTTTTGGGGGTTGTTTTTGTTTTTTTGACAGATGGATTTATTTTTCTTGGTGTCATAAAATATGTTTTAAACTTTTGAAGGAGGGTAGGAAATGGCATGGCTTTTCCTATGCCTTTAAAAGTAGAAAATCTGCAGTAAACAGTGCAAGTATTATGTATTTAAATGGTTTCGTTCATTGCATGGATGAAAACTTAGGGTTTTGCACTAATGTTTGAAGAAGAATTCAAACATCATTGTCTTTTTTTTGGATCAATGATAGGGAAAAGTTATACAGTCTGGTGAGAGAGTATTTCTTTTCAAAAATGATCATTATAATACCTTTTTTGCTTTCTGTTCTGGAATGATTTAACATGTTAACTGGTCTTTGTCTTTCTGTTTTAGATGAAATGAAGACTTTCGCAGGACAGCAGATTGAACCTCTGTTTCAGTTCTCCTGGCTTATTGTATTCCTCACACTTTTGCTGTGTGGAGGTTTGGGTTTATTGCTGGCTTTCACAGTGGATGCAAAGCTTGGAATAGCCGTGTCACTCAGCTTATTAGCAGTTCTCTACATTTTCTTTAGTAAGTCTTACTTTGTATGAAGTTTGTGAAGGTTTTTATTTATTTTTGGAATTCAGTATTGTTCTGTAGACATGCTTTATGATTCAGAGAACATACTAAATGTTTTGTAGAAAATAGGACCCCTTCGGACCCTTTCCTTGTGTTTGCATGTAATTTATGAGAGAGCATTGTTGAAAACAAAGAATAATTTTATGTATGAACTTCATTATGTTACTCTTACCATTCTCATTTTTAGCAATAACTGTTAAAAATTAATTCAACTCCTTTTATGCAACTCCGTGCCTTACCTGTTCAAACTTCATGGTTCTTTCAGTTGTGAATGTTGACTAAAATATAGCCATAACATCTTTTTTAATTTTCAATATTTTAGCTGTGATTTACTTTGGTGGCCGAAGAGAAGGTGAGAGCTGGAACTGGGCCTGGGTATTAAGTGCAAGGTTGGCAAGACATATTGGATATTTAGAGTTGCTTCTCAAACTCATGTTTGTGAACCCACCAGAATTACCAGAGCAAACCACTAAAGCTTTACCTGTCAGGTTAGTTATTTCATTTATTTACTCTTGAATGAATAATTCAGGTTCACTCTGATATTTTCAAACTGTGTGTATTAATGTACATGTTTATCTTCCTATGAAAAGCTGTTGAGATTCCTGTTTGAAAAACAGTAGCCCTAGAAGATCATGTAGTTAAATTTTTCAGTGTGAAGAAGATAGTAGTGAAGCAGAACTCTGTGCCAAAGTCAGTAAAAGTTACTGCTTTTTAGTATTAGGGGTTTTGACTAGCATACTAATAAAAATTTGTAACAGACAGAATAAGAATTTAGTTTTCTGATATAGCTTACTCTGTGTTATGTTTAATGCTTGTTTCACTGATTACTTCTGTTAAGGTCTTTTTATTTTTTCTTTTTTTTTCCTGTAAGTAGAGCATCAGACTGCTCAAAGCTTCTAGTTTACTTGAAAGCAAGAAAATTTATGCCGTGTGTTTTACAGTTTTGTTTACTCCTATTGTTTAGAGACTTGTATTTTAGCCTGATGGTGCTTTTATGTGATCTTGTTCTTCTGTATTTTTTTTTAATCCTCCATAAATATTTGAAAATAGCTCAGAATGCAATTTAAAAAATACTTGTCAATATTATGTTTTGGCATCATAAAGATATTTTTATGTTTTTACAGCTGTTTGAGGTGGTGTTAGTGATGTGATCATTTTTATCTTTTTAAGAAATCAAGTTTTAGAATAGGAAGTGAGGCAAAGAAGAGATTGATAACAGGAGAAGAAATAAAGAAGTAAATACTTAAATTCCATGTAGAGTTTAAAAAAAAATTAAGTATTTTACATTTTGTGCCACTTGAAAAAACTTTTAGCTGCAGAGATGCAGGAAGATTTTTGTTTTGGTTGCCAGAAAATATTAAAAGCTTTCTAAAGTATACAAAATACATGTTTTTTCTCTTTCAGATTTTTGTTTACGGACTACAATAGACTGTCCAGTGTAGGTGGAGAAACTTCATTGGCTGAGATGATTGCTACCCTCTCTGATGCATGTGAAAGGGAATTTGGTTTCTTAGCAACAAGGCTATTTCGAGTTTTCAAGACAGAAGATACACAAGGTTTTTATTACCTGAATGACATTTCTGATTATTCGATTTCAATGCACTGTTACCAGGGGTTCTGTTTTTCACATAATAAGCTCTTTTTAGAAACTGTTGTAGCCATGCAGACATTCATACAAAAGGGGAAACTCTTTGTATTGTTTTGGAAAGAAAAATGCCCTGTTTTCTTTCTCATCTTGATCTTATTAATATCATGAAGGAATATCTTCTGTGAAGTGTAGTTTTCAGAAGTGTCAATGGAAATATATATTTATATTGCATCCTTTTAGATGCAGCATGGTATTTTTCCATAGCAATTAAGTCATTAAAGTGTCTGAGTCAGATAAAGGGAAAAGTATGCTTTTGTGTATTGCTAAGAGAAGTTTCTGTTTAGTTTATTAGATTTTAGTTCAGGGGATTTCATGAGTGACCACTACTTATTCTTGGAAATAATAAATGTATAGAACATGTTGGTCCAAAGCCATAAATTGCTGTGATTAGTGCTGGTAAGATGGGATGAAATATTCCTACTTGATCCAAATGGAACGAACTTTTTTCTTCTGTCCCATCTGTAGATTTCCTGGAAAAAAAAAAATATGCAGAACAGAGTATGATATTGCAAAGAAAGGGAGTTCTTGAGGGTGACTTTCAGTTCATAGAGGGCTTATTTCTGCTTTGAGTTCAGTTTCTGTCAGTTACTTCTCATTTCATTTTGACCTTGATCACAAATTGAGGAATCTGGTAGATGCTGTCTCCTCTCACAAAGTGAAATGTTTAGACTCTCCTGTCTTGCAGAGGGTGGAAAAAACCACAGTGTGCGCTGAACACAACTTACTCTTCATTGTTCTTTCTCAAATTCACTGGATGTTCTTTATGAAAGTGGTATGTGGAGTTTTTCACCCTTATTTCCATCTTAGACATTCTGCAGCTCTTCTCCTTAACCTCAGTGAAACAGCTTTCATGATGCTGTTTCATGATTTCTTCCAAAATTGACTTGAGAATGGCAGTGTAGTGCTGGCTTCTTGTGATTATTTGCAGTGATTATTATCACTGCAAAAGATGATTATTATCATATTTTCCCTTCATTTGTAATCTTACATTTCTTTTGTATTCCTTGGCTCTGTTGCCTTCCTGTGCTCTTTCTAATTATCTAATTGATTTTTTTTTTAAATTTTATCTAGTTGATGATCTTGCACATCTTCTCCTTGTCTCCAGATATTTGTAGGTCTAGGGTCATAGGTTTCTTGCCTCTAGGCATTCATAGAAATTCCATATAGGTTTCTTTTTAGTCTCCTGTATCTTTAATTTTTGTAACGTCTGTAAACTTGCAGATAAGCCTATTCAATTGCCATTTCATTGTTGATGATTCCTAAGTCTGTAATCCAGTTCTATCTCTTTCTGGCTAGAAGCAGCTTACATCCCTACTTCAAAATGTCTAGAACAACTGACTGTAATTATAACTGAGCTGTTATTCTTCTCTTCTTGCCCCTGTCTATGCATTTCTGTTGCTTTGTCCTGCATCACAATCCTATCAGTCACATGTCAGTAATGTGAAAGGTCTTTCCAGCTCATACCCAAGTCTAGAATATCATACATGGGCCATGTAAAAACCTTGGATATTCTTTCTGTGTAGCATATTTTAAATTTTATTTTTCTGTTCCTGTTAAAATACTGATTTTTAGGTGTCATCATTTTGCATCAGATTGTTCTATGTCCTGTTCTTTGTTATCAACAAATGTGTGCAGAAGATGTGAATCTCCTAGATGTGTGCACCACTAGATGGGTACAGATCCTAAAGGCAGAGGCTGCTACTTTGGAAAAAAGCTATTTCTTTGATCACTGCTTTAGCTCTGCTAACGTCCAACTGCAATATTTCTTTGTCTCTTCCTTATCAATCCAATTGAAGCCAGGAGATCTATATTCTCTTCTGAGGCCCTTGTGATCTGTTCAAACCTTACGTACTGCAGTCCTCCCTTGTTTGTATATGTTTTAGCATGCAAGAAAGGATAGTCTCAGGTTGTATCCTGCAGTTTTGATTTAGTTCTCCAATGGCACCATTACTATTAGATTATGTATCATGTTTCCGTTTAAAACAGAGTAGTTACCATACTATTTTCCTAGGATTTACTTGCATAAATACACTTTACTGGGAGATGTCACAAAAGGGATGATACCACTGATATGAAATGATAATTTCCATCCAGTGTGGATTTCTTGAAACAATGGAAATAAAGTGAGGATAAAAGGAATATCTCCGCTTCATAATTTCCAAGAATTTTGACAAATGTAGACGATTTTTTTCACATGTTTGTGACTGGATGGTAACACTGCATTTTTTCACATTTGTGACTGGATGGTAACCTTTTGCGCAAGTGTCCTGGTTTCGGCTGGGATAGGGTTAAATTTCTTCCTAGTGCTGTGTTTTGGATTTAGTATGAGGAGAATGTTGATAACAGACTGATGTTTTCAGTTGTTGCTAAGTGCCCTCCTAGTCCAAGGACAGCTCCCATGCCTACTGACTGAGCTAGGTACACAAGATGGGAAGGAACATAATCAGGACAGCCAGCCCAGCTGGCCAATGGGGTATTCCATACCATGTGACGTCATGCTCAGTATATGAATGGTAGGCGTGATCCAGGAAGTACCGATCGCTACTTGGTTATCGGTCAGAGCAGGTGGTGAGCAATTGCATTGTGCATCACTCATTTTGTATATTTTATCATTATTATTTTCCCTTTTCTGTTCTATTAAACTGTCTTTACCTCAACTCAAGAGTTTTTCTCACTCTCACCCTTCCGATTGTCTCCCCGCCCCACTGGCGGGGGGAGTGAGTGAGTGGCTGCGTGGTATTTGGCTACCTGCCAGGTTAAACCACGACAACAAGTTAGTGTTTTATGGGTAGTATGCAGGTTAATAGATTTTGTACTCACCTGTAATTACATTTTACGTTAATTTTAACAGCAAATACTTGTTTCCTAGGTAAAAAGAAATGGAAGAAAACTTGCTGTCTCCCATCCTTTGTGATTTTCCTGTTCATATTGTCTTGCGTTGTTTCTGCGATCGCCCTGCTGGCGATTTTTAATGTAGAACCAGCCAACATGACAGTGAATGTTATTCTTATATCAGTTACCTGTGTTGTTGGTTTGGCCTTTATCTTGAATTGTCGCACATGGTGGCAAGTGATGGATTCAGTTTTGAATTCTCAAAGAAAACGTCTTCACAATGCTGCTTCCAAGCTTCACAAGTTGAAGAGCGAGGGGTTCATGAAGGTAAGCATTTATATGAATTGACCATTAAAAGAATTGAAACAAAACCCCAAACCTGTAGCCTTCTTAAGATGGGGTGCCATTTATTTAATCAGGCCAAGTCTCACAACATTAGAATGAGTCTTGGTGAGTTTTTACTGAAGGGAACACTTCTGTTCCACTGGTAATTATGCTTAGTGTATGAGATCTGTCTGCTCAACCAGGAATGTTAAATTTGGATTAAGTTTTCAGTTTCTAATTTTATTTTTGCTGGGAGGAAGGTACTAGGAAAACAATTGTTCTAAATGATCAGTATTTAGTAAAAGCTTACTTTAGATCATAAGATTAGAAAGAATAACTTTTAAAATATTCTAAAGGTGAAAAACCAAGCCTAACTTTGGCTGTCTGCAGGACCTCTTTACTAAGAAAGGAATGATAGCACTGAAAGAATGTTCCAAAACAGTTCACATATTTAATGAAAAATGATAGAAAATACTATTGTTTTGCTGGGTTGTAAGTAAACTGATAAAAAATGTACCCATCAGGCTGTCATCTGATATCCTATATGCTCCTATTTGAAAATAAACTTTAGCATCATGATGGTTACCTCCATAGATTACAGCTAATACATTGTATAACAATATGTTGTGCAAATGTTTTTGTAGCACAGAAGACCTTATTTGTGTCTTGCTAGTGTGTTTCTTGACAATTGTTTTTTGAGTGGTATTTATCTGGCATAACTTCAGCCATTTAGGAGTTAGGTTCACCCTTTGCAATCAAAGGAGAGAAGTGGGTATTTCCAGAGGGTTACTCATATGACTTATGTCATCTTAATGTGCACATTCAAGATGACTCTAGTAGTGAATAGATCAGATTTTAATGTCTACCTATTAGTTCTGAAATTAGGGCAGGTGAATTCCACCTTTGTTTCTATATTAAGCGTAGTTGTTAAATGTGTAACTTAATGCTGAAAAACCTAAAAAATCTTCATATTGCATATCCTGAATAAGAATGACTGAGTATTAGAGTAATAGCATAGTTTGCTTGGCTGGAAGGCAGATAGAAAATTTTAGTGTATGTTTTATGCAAAGCAATTTTTCAGGATTAGCTGAAGCTACAAACACTCTTGTTTACTCTTGAACTACTGATTTACAGTGCATAAATATTACTTTATTTTTAAGTAACATTGTAATGGAATTTAAATAAGGATAGTTTGTTATATTAAAGCAGAATATGTGGTTCTGCTCTGCATTTTTGTGCAAATAGGAAGTTAAAATTTTGGAAGTGACATTTTAGGACTTTCACTTTGGGTATTTATAAGTTTATTTTTGTAATCTTACTGAAGTATTTTTGGGACAAGTAGCAATCTGCAAAAGGAATTATATGCATTTTTGTGAGTTTTAAGTATTATAGAGATGTCTTTTCCTTCTTTGCTTTTCATTTTCGTAGGTTTTGAAATGTGAAGTGGAACTGATGGCTAAAATGGCAAAAACCATTGACAGCTTCACTCAGAACCAGACAAGGCTTGTTGTAATTATCGATGGATTGGATGCTTGTGAACAGGACAAAGTTTTACAGATGCTTGATACTGTGAGTTGGATCTTTTTATAAAGATGATCTCTGGATTATTTCTTCCATAGATGAGCTCAGATACATACAGTTACTGTGTATTTTCTGTAGAAAGAAGGCACGTATACAAAGTCTGTGTGTTGCACCCTTTTAACATTTGTGTACATTGGCATAACTGTAATACTAAAAGCGATGGGTGTTAGAAGTTGAAAATTAAATCCCAGTAGGACTGTACATGTTAATACTTCTGAAAAGTTTTGAAATAATCAGATGTAAAATATTGAAAATTAATATCCTGTTGAAACAAGCTTACAATGTTTGGAGAGTTTTTTATACTTACTTTTGAAGTACTTTAGATGAAAAATACTTAAATGCTAAATATTTGGGGGGGCTAGGACATTACTGCATGATACCTTCTTGGTGATGACTTCCACTGTAACTACTACTGCTAATTTGTCAAGTATGCTTATTTCTAATTGTGGATAAATTCCTAACATTAGATATCTCATATTGAAGAAACTGATATCTCTATACATCTCTTGTCCTCTCAAGTTTATAACTCGAACAGAATGAATATGAAACGTTGAGTCAGATGTTCAAATGATCCACAGTTACTATTAATTATGAATTATTATTAACAAGGTGTACTGTCTACTTTTTTACAGGTGCGAGTCTTGTTTTCAAAAGGCCCATTTATTGCTATTTTTGCAAGTGACCCACACATTATTATAAAGGCTATTAACCAGAATCTCAACAGTGTTCTGCGCGATTCAAACATAAATGGACATGATTACATGCGAAACATTGTCCATTTGCCTGTTTTTCTGAATAGCCGAGGGCTTAGTAACGCAAAAAAACTGATGGTAGCTTCGACAACCAATGGGGATATTCCTTATACAGATAATGCAGGTAAGATTATGCAGGAGGATGATATGAAAGTTACAAAACCAGTGTTCAAAAATCTGGTTTTTGGAACAAACTATTTAAATAATTGGCAGATCATTAGTGTTATTTTAGAAATCAATCAAATGTATATGAATGGAGAAAATCCCTGCCTTTTGTTTTCCTTTCCATAGGATTGCATGAAGAGGTTGACAGGAGAGTTTCTCAAAACAGTCTTGGAGACATGAACAAGCTTGGTAGCAAAACTGCTCTCAATAGGCGGGTGAGAAAGATTTTTAGACTAAATGGAGATACTGGTAATACCTTTTTTCTTTTCTATTCTTTTCTTTTTTCTTTCACATTTTTAATGATGTCAACTTGGAAGACTTATCAGACCATTCTTATGAAATTAATATAAGTGATCCATGTAGGAAAAGTACGTTCTTAAATCAGTAGGTTGATGCTGTATCAAAGAGGAAGAAGTTTGCTTGCTCACCGAAGTGTTCTTTTCCACAAATACTTAAAATCAGCTCTCTTTGAATGCTGAGATAATACAGCATATTGGTAGTAGCTATGATCTATGTATGTATGTATATTTTGGATTTTTGTGTATAAGCCTGGTATCACTTGATCACAGGATGTTGCAACAAGGGGCAGTAATTTAGCAAATCAAGGAATTTAGAATATGATAGTACTAGACTTTTACTGCAACATGTCCCACACACTTTCTTTCCTGCTTTCTGTTCTGTTTTCCCATCTTTACGTAAAATCAGAAAGTGGTTGAAGAAAAGGTATCTAGGAAGTAGTGAAAAGCAATGCAGAGTGTGAGGATTCTGGGGGTTTTGAGCTGCCATAGGTAGAGACTTGGGGAGTTTTGTAGCAGAGGAACCTGATGTTCACTTTAATTTTAAAATGTAATTAATAAATGGATGGCATTAACTTTTTGTAGAGACAGTAGGAAACGATGATGGCAATGCTGAAACTAGTAACCTTTTTACAAAATATCTCACTGTGTAACTCTATTTTGCCCTCTCAGAATTGGCATGGAAGTAAAATGTGTAACTCTTACCAGTTCTTGGCTTATATGGAAATCATGTTCAACTGTTACACAGCTAAATCAGAATTAAATTCTGGTAAATATTTTTATGGTATTTCGTGTCAACCTCGCAGACACATATTCATAAAGGTTGTAACTTTATAATCAAGTAAAACTGAAGTATTTCAAATACATAAAAGTTTTTGATACTAATCAGTATTCCTTGCTTTTTTGTATCATTATCAGGATACTTACCGAAGACGCCAGATGCAACGTACCATTACCCGCCAAATGTCTTTTGATTTGACCAAGCTGTTGGTTACAGAGGATTGGTTCAGTGACATCAGTCCCCAGACCATGAGGAGATTGCTAAATATTGTTTCAGTGACAGGTAAGTGTGGCATGTTTGTGTACAGTAAACAGTATTGTGTTTTGGTTGCTGGTAGTTACACTCAGACTTTTTAGTGTGTAAACTAAATTTAATGAGTCAGTCCATGTGTTGATTTTGAAAATCCTTCTGAAGCAAACTTTTCTAGAGTGCAAGCAAAGATTATAGACTATTCTATGTAGAATTAAAAAAAAAAAATAGTATTTGTTTGTTGTTTCATTGACTTCAGTTGGGAGGCAAATGATTCTAGTCTACATTTTTAGGAAGTTTTACATTTTTTAAATTTGAAGTGGGATAATAAAATACATTTTTCGATTTCTTAATACTCTAATGTGAACAAAGCTCATAGTGCTGGTATCTTAAAAGGTAAACTGCGAGGCAAAACCAGGTATGTATCCTTTACATTTTTGCTTTGGGTATTTGGAGTCCTTTATCCCTAAATGGTTGTCTGGGGCTGATGAAAGCATTTTATGACCTGTTTTCCTTCAACAAAACACAATCAAGACATTGGTATCTTTGAGGTTTAAAAACTGGAAACAACTGGAAAAGGACTTACGGAAGTCTAATAGAATCATGTTTCATGTAGTAAGTGAATGGGAGGGGAATGATTATTTACTGTCTTTTCTATTACAGACACTAAAAGGCACTGAATAGCCTTGCAGCTAACTGGTTCAGAACAAACAAATTGAGTTACTTTTCACACTGTATATAGTTAAGTGCATAACTCTGCAATAGTATCATATGGATGTGGGAAGCTTATATGGATTCAGAAACAATTAAATACCTGAAAAGTAAAATTCATCAAGTGCTAATAGAAAGCAAGCAATGAACCACAAATCACCAGGGGCTAGAATAACAAAAGAAAATATTAAATATTATTTTTCCCCAGGTTCTGAAGCTTTTACCTAAGCATTTGCTATTCTACAGTATGAGGCTTGTGGGCAACTTGGACCTTTACTCAGAATTGGCTTGATCTTTAACCAGAAAAAAATATCCTGGCAAAAGTTTGAGCTTAATTTCAGTATCCTTAACTCATTTTTGCGTTGATGTGAAAGCCAATACCAGCTTTTTCAAAAGGATCAAATTTCATGTTTTCTCTGTTCCAGGCTTTGTATTCTGAATGATTATGATTAGGATGTGTGGACCCTTGTAGAAAACTGCCAGGTGCTAGTGAAACACTTTTTTACTATGAGGGTGACTAAGCACTGAAACAGGTTGCCCAGGGAGGTTATGGAGTCTCCATCCTTGGAAGTATTCAGAAGCCATCTGGACATGGTCCTGGGCAGCTGGCTCTAGGTGGTCCTGCTTGAGCAGAGGGGGTTGGACCAGGTGACCTCCAGAGGTCCCTTCCAACCTCAACCATTCCATGATTCTGTGAAACTAATATTGACAGTTTCTAGGACTAACTGGAAAATGTAAGAGATTCACAGATATGTCAAATGTATTGTCTTTAATACTTAAAAATATTTTAGTACTATTTAGCATGCATATTTAGTATATTAAGTTAGGTTCTTAAGATAGGATGCAAACAGGAAGGTTAATTCAGGAGAACTTCTTGCGACTGATAAGCAAGGTTATTGGCTCATAAAATAATGAGTAGCATAGTGATTGAAGAGACAGTAAACAGTTGTTCTTCTACCTACGACTGAGTTTAGGAAAGGACAAATAGTGCTTTTAAAATTTGAAATAGCTAGTTGAAAAAACGTTGCATTCACTATACAGATATTTCTGCTTTTGTTTTGTTTCTTTTCTTTGTATCTAGTCTTGCATGCAATTGTAGCTTTCCCGTTGACCCACTAGATATCAGTGGTGTCTTCTTAAGAAGAAGTGGTGCACCTTTGAGCTCTTCCCTAGCAAATTGATCCTAGTTACAGCTTCCTACATTACACTTCAAGGAGGATCTTGGAAGATGACATTAATCCTATTCTCTACAGCTCCTGTGCTGTATAACTTTTCCTCTGAATAAAATGGATTAGTTGTTTTTATGCCACTTCAACTCTTTTAATCTGGGTTCCTGGTTTTGTGGTAAAGGATCTCACTAAATGATGAGTAGTATTACACTGTACAAATGGAGAATAAAGTGAATATTACTGTGTTTTCAAGGAAAAGATTTCTGCTCTTATTTTTTAGTTATTTCAACATTAATCAAATTATCACAAGCTCTGGGTTATGTTAACGAAAATAGAATCTCTAAAACTTCTGATTTCAGTAAGCATAATAAAATTTGATTGCTAGGAAGACTACGGTACCATTCTACCAATAATACTAGCAATAAAAGATTATGTTAAGTGACCTTTGTAATTTCTAGAAATATGACCTAATGTCTTTCTACGACAACATTTAATATTTAGGTCAAAAAACCTTAATTTTCTAATGAGAGCTGGCTCATTTGAGAGAAAGAATTTTAGGAAGAAAACTTGCACAGATACAGAAATATCATGGTTGCCTGCAGGAATATTAAGGGTGGGTTCAACAGATTTGGCATTAAGTTCTGCCTCAGGTGATTGTAGCCATATTGCCTACACTGGGTGCAGTTCAGAAATCAGCCTGTCTCTATTGCACAGCACATAGCTGGAGCTAAGAAACCTGCTGCAATGATCTCGGGTCTCAGGGTGTTTACTTTACCAATAGATGCACAGAGTAATAATACAGGCCAAA
>NW_009194823.1:0-36280 GCF_000690835.1 Fulmarus glacialis | reverse complement strand
CCTGCTGATCCATTTGGTTGCAGAAACCTGCTACAGCAGTATCAATGCTGATGCACTGCCCAACTTAACATTACATTTGGGAGTACTTATTTACAGCATGTCACAAGTAGGTGGAACTGGTTCAGGTCTGGTACAGTGCCGAGTGATCATCTCAGTAGGAAGTATGGTACAAGGACACAGTTCTATGTCTCTGAGCTGAGGTTCAGCTCTGTCGAGCTAACCTTGGTAACACAGAGGGGTTGGCTGCTCTGCAGTTCCATTCTCAGTGCTTGCATAGTTTGGATTGTCCTAATTTACCTTTACTCGGGTTATGAAGAATTAAATGTAAATGCTGTTCTAAATTAAGTAAAATAACTCATGCCTTATTTTCTATTCCATTAACTTAATGCTAGTATAATTAATAGAAGACTGTTAATATGTCATTTTCCCCTGCTTTTTCCCTTTTTATGTGTCAACAGACCTAAAATTTTGAGCTAATCTTTTAAATAAATGTGCAGTCTCTTAGCATTGTCATTACAATTTGTAGCATGAAATGTCTGGTTTTGGCAAATTATAGTGCAGATGTGAAAGTATATAACAAAATCACAACCTGTTAGTTGTAAAAACAAACAAAAAAAAACCTAGCAAGAACACTTTTAATGTACTATAATCTGTGGTTATATATGATGATTTCATGAACAGCTTCGTGAGCAGAGCCTTCAGGCTGTTATACATCATCACCAATATTAATAATGCAATTCTAGAAAACTTGCTAAAACTTGAAATGCATAAACTGTAGCATTAACTTTTTCTGTTTTTTAAAATTAACTTTATTTGTAATTCATACCGTGCCTTACTAACTTAAGAGTCTTTTGTTTATAGCTTTGAATTTCACTTTATTGGCTATTGAAGATGGCAGTTGTATGCTTAACTTGTTTTGACCATATTTCATATGCTAATGCACAGAAGATCTTTCACAGTATTAGCATGATTTTTGCGTTTGGATTGAGAAGTTAATGCTGTGTGAAATTCTCTATTGACTTTTGTTAAAGTTACTTAAGATTCACCTGTAACAGGATGATAGTAATTAGTGTTTAACCTGGAGCTGAAGTTGAGAGTTTTGGAGTGTCTCATGTTCTGACCAGTATTTGCAAGAATTTTTATTAGGTTGTCAAATGATATTTTTAGATGTGACTTGAGGTGATTTTGAACGTACTGAGCTAAAAATATAATACCAGATAGTTCACAGATCAGGTTAAAGGTCTTACATAGCTGTTACTTTGAGGAAAAAAACCCGTATCTTTCAAAAGGGAAAAAAATCCCCTGTGTTTCTTCCCTCCTTTCCTGTCATATTAGGTCGTTTATTGAGAGCTAATCAGATTACATTCAATTGGGATAGACTGGCTAGTTGGATCAATCTCACAGAGCAGTGGCCGTATAGAACATCGTGGCTTATACTGCATCTTGAAGAGACTGAAGGTGTTCCGGATCAGCTGACTTTAAAAACCATCTATGAGAGGTAAGTGGTGTTCTGGTAATGGTATGCACTTTCAGTAATTAAAATAGTGATCATTATTCATGATTATTAGAGTAACATGGCTTTCAAACAGCTACCAAGTTGTAATCTAAAATTCCCAGAATCTTACTCTCTTCTGTTTGGAAAGTTTTCTTTTGGAAACTTTTAAATGACTTTCATTGCTATTTAATGCACCACATACGAATGTGTGCTTTGTATTAAAAACAGAGAGAATTATACTGGAATTCTTTCACAGATAGCTAGCTGTGCTTCTGTCTCGATACAATTTTCATCTCTACCTTGGCCAAGCTAGAAGTTTGGGTTTTTTTTCCCTAGTTAGAAATCTGAACTAAGCTCTGCAAAAACTGCCTTTACTGCTAAAGATCTCTGAAGGTTTGGTGCTTAGCAAGTGTGCTTGAGGCTACGGCAGTGCCTTGTGCTGCAGCTAAGGAATACGAAAGTGGAGCATGACTTTCTCCATTGCTGATACAAGTTGCTGTCCAACAGAGTTGTCTAGGTATTGCAACTGGTAATTCCAGTACAAACTAAGGTTAAGTCTGTAGTAAATTAGTGTGAGGAGAAGGAAAGGACAGTCACGATTGAATATGAATGACTTATTTGGCTTCTGGATTATTTGTTGTTAGTACAGACACTTGAACTGTTGATATTTGGTGCCAACTGGAGTGTGTCAGGGTTCATTAGTTCAGGTGTGGAGGAGATTCATGACTCCTGCTATGCTGTTTTGCCTCTTGCTATGCAGGTTATGTTTGGAAGTAATATAGCCACTTGAGTGCCAATTCATAATTGACAATTATAAATGTATAAATAAATTTATGATGTATAAAACTAGGATCTGTAATGTGAAGAAACAACGAAGAACCCTGTACCATATATTGAAAAAGGGAAGGTGATGATCTTCTTTTAAGTAAAGCTGTTGTATTCTACCTGCAATACCAGGAAAACAAGGAAAAGGAAAAGAGAACCAACATTCAGGATTCTCCCTTTAGCAAAAAATACCAACAGGATTATGTGATATGAAAACGATAAAGTTTCTTTGACTACTTAACCTGAAAAAAAGGTTCATAATAATAACATTGTCGCATGCTCAGGAAGAGAGTTGATGTCTCTCTCAGCCACTTCTGATGAACCTCTGTAAGGAACTAAATATATAACTCTACTGATGTAATGACAAAGCTGAGATCTCATCTGTCTTATGATTTGGGTGATCATCTTTACTGTATGCTGGATATGAAAAGGTCTGTGAACTCTTCTCTGGGATTATCTAATGCTCTAAAAATTCTGTTTTATCCAAAATAATCCTTTTTGTGTCATTGTTATTTTTTATCTACAACTGTTTGAAGTCACTTGGCTTGAATATCTGTTTCTCTATCAGGTCAAAGTAGAGTATTTACTTTAGTTCCTCTTTTAAAACTTCAGTTTCTGTTTTCTAAGATTTTGTAGTTTATAAAGCAGCTTTCCCATTTGGAGTCTCATGAATAGATACCAGATTTTGATACTTTTACAGCTTCTGTTCCTGTACTGAGTTTGTGTTACTTCCTCCCTGCCTTTTAATTCCGCAAGGATTTTTTTTTTTTTTTTTTTTGATACTTTAGAACAAGAGCAAGAATATAATTTTCCTAGTATTGAATAGTCTGTGTCAAGCTACTTTTTATTGTGACAGTGCAAATTCTTCTTTGGTTTTCCTGCATCTCTGAACTCTAAGTGAGTGGGGAAGAGGGGTCTGCTTGAACATCTCCCTTGGATGAAAGGAATCTTGTAGGTTCTTGTGTTAAGTGTAGGAGTTCCATACTCGATCACATTCTCCATATAAGGAGAATGCTTTGGTATTATAGTTGCTTTTCCAACTTCTAAAATATCATGTGTTAAAAAGCTTGTGAATCACGGGGATTCCATTGCAGTGAGAACTCTCCATTGCCTTCCTCTTTGCTGCTGACTGTGTGGTGCAGAGGGTTAACACAACGGGTCGATCTGTTACGGTACCTTCACCTGAAGAGTTACAGTAGATAATTTGTGTGTGCACTGAGGGTATGACAAGCGGTAGTAAAACCTATGTTGTTTTACTGCTCTATCTTTGGAGGCAGATTATAACCAGCTCTTTACTATCAATACAGCTGATGCAGTAGGAGGTGATTCAGTGCAAGTCAAACGTGGTACCTGTGTGTACCGTGGTGCTGTGCCGGCAGGTGGCACTAGCAGAATGACTGTCTGTCCAGCGTAGCTCTGACAGCTTCTGTTCGCTTGTTTGTCTTAGCATATTCTGTATTCATATTTAACGTTAGTGATCTTTTTCACTAGATGTTTTGTTTTTCAGTATTTCAAAGAATAAGCAATACTTTCACAACATACAAAAAGTATAATAAAATGAGAAGAATCAAGTAGTCAAACATTAAGAAATGAAAGAAGAAAAATAGTCTGCAGTTAATTCCCCTCTATGTATGCATTATGATATATGATTTATATGATCATATGCTATTTTGCCCCCATAAGATTCCTGTCTTGTAATGTTCAGAATTTAATTTTGCAAGCTGTATAGACAGGCTGTGTAGTAAAGGGGAGGGCGATTTTCTGTCACATCTCGGTGCTATTTGTTGTAGTTGAAAAGAATGCAATAGAAAAACTAAACTAAGACAACTGAAAGCTGCTCTAGAACTATTCGTCAGAGTTTGTGTGATGCTGGGCTAGTCACCTCTATCATACCTTTCACTTGGACAGTATTTGTGTCTCTGTTGGGAGGTGGTATACAGCTTATGGTTATGTAGGCTGATACTAGTAAGTGCTCAGTGTTCAGAGCTATGTCTGAAGCTAGTGGGAGCTCTGCTTTCTGTAGCTGGAGTACTCTGAAAAAACTGGATATCTCAGTTTGGTTACTAAATAAATATACCTATATCTCTGTGCTTCTATTTGTTATTAAAAACAAAAAAAAGCTAACTAATATATTATTGTGAAGGATTGTTGGGGAAAGTAAATTTGCGAGTGCTTTTCTATAGATACTAAGATGAATGTGGAAGACTATATCGATGAGTATGAAACTAGTTCTGTCACGAGTAGTGTATCTTTACTGCATCATACTATGCAGAGATGGGAAAACCTGTTGAATGTTATATTGGCAACATTTTCCCAGGGTCTTAAAAAAAAACAAACCAAAATTAGGTTTCAGTTTGTGGCACGGGCACACCTCTGTGAACAATCTTTGTGGATTGGAGTCACTTAGACTTCTCTCTTAGTAACAGGTAGAGACACTGTGTTGTAATTCTTTCGTAGAGGGGAACAAGCCCATGCTTTGTAATTGTGTCAAATTTTGAAAATGAAAAAATGCTGAGTCTGCATCATTGGCTTTCGGTCCAGATTCTGGAGAAAAATGTCTTTATTCTTTTTACTACCTTAAACTGACTTGCTCAATTCTATCCTCTCACTTCCAGCCTCTCTCTTTGCTGGTCTGGGTCTTTGCTTGGTTTAGCTTGCCAGTTGGCATACTTTTTAGTACCAGTATTTACTCCTTTGGGTTTATGTGTTGCCTTTTCAAGTCATCTCTCATCATCAAGATTTTCATGTAGTCTCTCTCCTTGCCAGGTTAAACTCCTAATTCTGATTTCTTGTCTATTGTGTTCTCCTTCTCCTTTTGTGTTTAGGTTGTTCTGTGGTCAAGCCTGCTATTGTCATTACCCGCCTCTCCTTCCTGGTCTACTTTAATTATTTTTACTATTTTATTTATAATTGTGACATACAGTTAATATTCCTCTGTATTTATATTGTGCTGCGTTCTCCTCCGTGTTGCTGTAAAGAGTCTTCCTAATGTCAGTTTTGTGTAAAGCCAAAATGGTTTGCAGAAGTTGCAAAAGGCAAATTTTTAAAGCCCTGAAGTGGAATGAAATACATGGGCTTTCTGTAAATGAAGTTGTAAGAGAATTAAGTTGTCAGATTAAAGCAAGTTTCTGTTGAATGTTTGCAACTGATATTTCTCAGACTTGTAAATTAGCCAGCTATGGGAATGTGCTCTCTTGTAAAGACTAAATGAAACATCATGACACCAGAATGAATGTCAGTGCCAGATCTAAATAAATGATATACTGGGAAAAGTCACTGTGGCTTTGGTAGAGAGAAGATACGTTTCAAGAAATTGAATTCTCAACAGAGTCAAAGAACAGGTGAAGAAGGCAATGTAGTATTTTAAAATTTAAGAAATTTTAAGCAAGATTTTGATCTAAGAACATTTAAATGTATTAAAATTTAAGGTAGTAACAGGCAAGATTGCTTCAGGAAAACAAAAGAAGGAAGTGAAAGATAGGAATAAGAGTCTCGTGAGAAACTTGTAGGTAAAGTTTCCAGAGATAATACTTGAGCTCTTTGACATACTTGTAAATGGTCTGGCAGAGGGAGAAGATGCAATGTGGGGATATAACTAGGGCAGCTGTTTCACAGAGGGTTGTGGAGGTGTAGCTATGAGTAAATTACAGATCAAAGTCATTGTAGATAGAGGTTTCATAATATACTGGAGAAAATAATCTCATCTATAATCCTGCTAACATAGTAATGGGCTGTAAATCTGCATTGAGGAAAGAAATTCACAAATAATTTCTGATTTCTCTGAAAAAATATGTTCAGTGCTCAGCAACAGTCAGAAAATGAAACAGTGTCTTTAGGAGTTATTAGCAAAGCAATACAAAGAAGGAAGGTCTTGTATTACACAAGTCTGTGATGTATCTGAATTCTAAACACTATGAGATTCTAGTCATCACATTTCAAAAAGGTTGTACCAAAGTGGAAAAGATATTAAAGAGGATGAGGAGAGCCCTAGTCTCACTTCAAATTTTGCTGTGAATATTATCGCTGTCTGATTTCCCATGCAGTGAGGAGTCCCAGTTTTGCTTGAATACTTTCTCCTCTCTTTTTTTGGATTCTCAAGTCTTCCTCAGTCTAAGACATTTGAGTCATTTTTGTCTTTTTCCCCAAGGCCTTAGTTTTTAATTTCAGTTTGAGGCTCTGAGTTTTATTCATCTTACTTTGTTTCTTGGTATTTTCTATTGCTTAAGGCTGTAGATGGCAGTGATTTGATATTGCCACCTTGTTGATTAAAAATCATGCTATTAAAGCTGATTGTGTGGGAGGGAATGTCTTCTCAGTCCCTTTCCTCATTAAGTTTACTCACTAAATGAGATAATCTGCTGACACATTTTATCTGTTTGTATCCTTATCATGGCAGAAACCAAAATCTGCAGTCCTTTGTCTATTTGAAGATGTTCCTAGAAGTCACTAAAGTAGGCCTGTAGGCCTTTGTCCTTCTGAAATCTGAAGGTGTTAGGGAGAGTTTCTGCATCTATGAGCTAACGTGTTCTCCTGTAGATATGGCAGATTTACCAGCCTGTCATTTCTTGAAGCCGTTAGTAGCTGGACTGTCTTCACTGATAAAGTCTGTCCCATGTGTTAAGGTTTATACAGTTGAAAGTGAAACTTCAGGCATGTATACGCCCCTTAAGTTCAAGAATGCAATTGAGAAAATAACTGACTAAACTTGAAACCACTTTAAAAACTATGGATGTTTGAATTTTTACCCCTGAAGTTCCCGCAACATCTGCAGTTCTGCTAGTGTGAATGCCCAGAATTGCTAATGCGAGGCCTAAATTGAATCTTGTGGTGCTTACCTTGCATCTAGAGCCTATTCAGGATCCTTGAGAGTCAGTGGCTGAAGCCCTTAAAAAGCCTGGACAAATAAATGTGGTTTGAGCACGTTTGCAGCAGGAGGAAAAGGTTAGGTTTAGCACAAAACATAGCAGCAAAGGCTACTTTAATTCAAAGATAGATGTGTTTAAATTAGTTATACCAAGTGCTGGGGCAGGCTGTATGACAAGTTGCAGGAACCTTCTGGTCCTGGTGAGCATGATGAGTTTTCCAGGCAGGCATGAGCACTGTAGTAAAGTTCCAGTTCGCCTTTGAAATGAAAATGGCAGGAAACACACTGCAGGCTACCAGAACAATTTAATGACCTACCTGTTATGGAGGGCCCCTTGGGAAAAAAAAAGTCAGTATAAAGTTGGTAATAATCCATGAGAATTTCCTCATCGTCATGTCTGGATGTGTCATTGGAGTAGAACATTCACCCAGGAATTTGATAGATCCATGGTAAGTATTGTCCTCTCTCTCATGGGGTTAGGATCTATATTCCATATGTTTCTGAATATAGCCATTACCTGGTGAAACTGTGAGAAGTGTAAGGCTGGTGTATCAAGGGAGATAGTCCTAAGAGAGACCACGACTCACTGTCTCAGTGCTTAAAGATACTCATTGGGGAGAGGAGAGTCTTGTCCCAAGAACTGAATTTACAATTTGTTTAATGATACAGAATTCAGGTATTCACACAACCTTCCATTCAAGTGCTTCCTACTGGTTAGCTTTGATGTTACTCTGCTTGTGGTGCTTGATGTCATGAGGCACAATCCTACCTGTCATTCTTTGCCCAGGCTTTGCTCAAACTGGGGTGTTAAGACAAAGCTTATCAATTCTTTGTGAGGATATCAGCAAATAATTTCTGGTCCCTGAATTTCTGTGACGTGACTATTCTTATATATTCATTCAAAATACTAGAACATGAGAGCTTGGCTCAGGATAGGAGAAACTCTCATGAGCCATCTGTTCAGATTAGGATCTCCACCCTTACTTAATCTGCTTGAAAACATGCTTTTTGGGAAGCTGAAGGAAACTATGGAAATCAAGAATCATAAATATTTGATTTTGAAAAAAGATAAATATCTTCCAGAATGAGAAAATGGTTGTGCTTTCCTCAGAGCTGTAAGTAACCATTATTTAAAACTTAGCAACATATAATTCATCCATCACTTGGGCTTAATTTAACCTCTGCAATAAAGTATTTGTGCACATATGTATGCATGCCTACCTATGATGGATGTCAAATTGGATGGCAAAACGATGTGCCAAAGCAGAACACACCAAATTTAGAAGAATAACAGAATAGCTTTCTTTTATTCATGATTCTTTTTTTGTGTGTGGGACTAACAGATCTAAGCCAGCCATAGCTTATTTATTACTTTTTTTTAATGCTTTTGCAACTCTTACACCATTCTAAGGAATAATTTGTGAGGGACATCTGCTCTGTCTCATTTATCAATAATGGAGAGTGTTGGTGTTTCTTCATTTCTTCAGTTCTAGATGTTGTCTTTCCAGTTTCAGCACTGGTATATGATTTTTCTTGCTTTTTTCCCAGTCTTTTTACTGATTTTACTTTTTCCCTTTTTGGAAGCAACCACAGAAATAGTTATTTCTAGTAATGGTAACCAGAGAAATACTTAATTTCAGGTTACTAGACAGCTTATCCTCTGTTTCTCTTTTTTCCTTTTTTCTTCAGATCAAACTGGTAAAAACTAATTTAGTTACAAGTGGAACAGCAGTTAATTACTGTAGGTTTGGAGTTCTGTAGCGTGGTTTCATTGGTGCTATGTTTTACTGATAAGTTCATATCTTTTGTGTGATACGCCCATGTGAATCAAATTAGGAAATCATTTAGGCAGGTTAAAACATTTTTCTGTTTCACATACAGTTGAATATTTCTACTTTATTGTTTACTACTTCAGTTCAAGAAAGTGTGTTTACAGTGTACTAAAAATACCGCCAAGATATACATGATATGAAATTATTTTATTAAAGAAATTGATTTCATAAAAAATCAGAAAATAGTGTTCTGTAGCACTAGTAGTAAAATTTATTTTTCCCCATATAAAGGCTCATTTATTTTTATAGCAATTTGATGACACATCTGCTTGCTTTATTCAGCTGAAAAGAAAATGTTGGTTCTTGGTGTTTTGTAAAATTGCTTTGTTAAATTATTTTCAAAATTGTTCAACTTTTAACAAATGACATTTGATACTAACATTGGAAAGCAATTTCAGCTAATTAAGTAGATCCTTCTATAAACCATTGGAACATTAAGATGACAAACTGTTCATTCAGGATTATTTTAATTGGTACAATTATTGTAATTTTGTTGCAATTATGTGTTGAGCTAAAAGCTTTTGTCTAAATCATTTGAGGGTTTTTTGTTAATATACATAAGTAAGAAGAAAAGAAGTAAAATAAAAACTGAAGATAAGCATTATCTGTCTACTTTTTCATTACGGTGTTCTAGACAAGTATCTTATTAAATAATTCTTTTAAAAAAGTGTGTTACATGTTTTCGGCAAATCTCTAGCAATGTTAAAATTGAGCAAGATCATTTGAAATGTAACTTTTCTGGAACGCTGTTATGTTAATTCCAGTTTTGACACTGTTTAAATACTTTTTAATAAAAAGGGTGAAATTAGCTTTTGAGGGATTTGTGAGTTGTATAAAATCTATTGATGTATTAATTTAAGAAGTGTAGCTTTTTAGTGATTATAGAAATTAAAAATGAAAAAGCTGTGGAAGGTGCCACATTCATCACTCCGCTTATAATGTTCTCTGCAATCATCTTTTACCCAGGCCAGGTTTAAATAAATCACTTCCTTTAAGTAGACAATTTAATATTCTTGTAGACCTCACAGTGCGGCATTACTTCTAAATATTTAACTTGCTTTTTGTTTTTCAGTTTCCTTTTATTGCCTCCTACTTAAAACACAGGGCACATAAAGTTACTGTGTTTCTTAGTGTGCTAATAATGTGGTCTCAATGTTAAAAGGCAACATACCGGTTAAGTAGTAGGTGGTTGTTGCCCAAACTGTCTACTAAATAGACCTACATGAGAGAAGACGTAAAAGAGAAGTAAAGAGAGTACCAGAGGACATGACAAGTAAGAAGGAAGTTCAGATGAGAAGGTAATAGGGAGAGAAAAAGGATTGGAGCAAAAGCTAATCAGAACAAGACAGAGGAGTATTTTTAGCTTTTTTTAGTTACTTTTGTAATATAGAGTAATAAGTCATGTTTCTAAAATACTTTCCAGATAATTTTAAATGCTTACAGTATAGTTAATGTGCATTAATGACATCTCTCAAAAATGCTCCTGTGTATATTTCAAATTCCTCCAAGCACCACTGATTGATACTTAGTTTAGGGTAAAACACAGAAGCTTTAATTTTAGCAACACTATGAACAATTTCAGGAAACAAAAGTTTTGTTTTTAACCTGTGTAAGTCAATTCATGAGCCTTCTGTACTTCTTGGGGAATTGATAAAGTTGGGAAAAAAAATTGGAGATTATGGCTTTTTGTGTCTGCTGAACGTTTTTGTCAAAAGTAGAATATTTATTCAAAACCTGTGAACATGGGAAAACAGTGTGAGCTAAGATGATAAGCTGGAAACGCATATCTTGGCTACATACTGCTAGTGGCCCGTATCCTGGCTCTTACCCCACAATAAATGTGATGTAATCTATCTCTCAGAAGAAAAGAGAAGATAAAATTCTTGCTTCATATTCAGAAAAGACTTTTGTCTCATATTGCTGTAAAAGACTACCACGGAGCAGTAGCATGGAATATCAAGTTCTTTGGAAACTGATGCTCTAGTATTCCTTGCAACAACTTGCTCATATGCCCATACAATAAATTTGCCTCATTAGATCAGCTCTGTCATAGGAAGCTGCTTCAGAAGGGCAAGATAAGGAACAGATCAGGTAATCCAAATGCTGTGTAAAGGAAGTAGTATGTCTTTGCTCCTGGTTGACTTGAATTTTGGTTATGAACCTATTAATGTAGTATAGCAATTGTACTTTTTTACCTTCCATTTCTGGGTAGCATTTGCAACAGGTTGGTGGATTAGTCTTTGACTTACTCTGGAACTCATGCTTCTGTGAGTCAAGTGTTTGCCATGGACTTTTTGAGGAGGAGTGTCCTTTTGCCTGGTCCTGAGATTTAATTGTATGCCATAACGTAGCCCCAGAAAAGAATCTTGTGCTGGAGACTAGGATGAACTGTGGCCATTTCTAATGCTAGAGGACCTAGAATTTCTGAAGTCCTACAGGTGGAGGTATTGAATAAAGGAATCCCTGCGTAAAGCCATAAAGTAGCTTTGTAACTGACGTTCAGTACTGAAAATACCAAAACCAGATTAATACGGTAGTATTGTATTGCACTTGTGTGAGTGATCTTGTTGGACTTGTCAGTTAGTGAGGCATAATTACTTTTTTGTTTACAGAGCAGCTTTGAGCAGTCTTAGATTCTTCTGTGCTACTCTGTTTTGCTGCTTTTCCATCTGTGTAATGAATATATTGATTTTTTAAAAATTCTTTTTCCTTCTGTAATTCAAGTAGCACTGCAAAGCTGTGAATGAATCCAGACATTTGTAACTGTATTAACACTTTTTTTAATTATAAAGAATGCCGGTGTAGGGTGTATTCTGGAAAGTTGTATTAAAAATAGACCTTTTTAATATGGCTCAGTGACAGTGAATGATACTGCGTGTGGGAGATTAGTTTAATAAATATCAATCTTTTAAGGATCAAACTGTTTTTTCTTAAATGATCAAAAGCAGGAACACTCAGAGGAGATGCTTTATCTACTGTTACTTGAACTGGATAGTTAGAGCCAGTTTTGCAAAGCAAGCTTTCCTGAATACCTACAGTAATAGGAGTTTTTAAATAGCTATTGCATCTGTTCAGTGAAGTCTCTGTACTGCTTAATATGCACTGAGGGGTTTACATTTTTTGTCTAGATAGATATATCAAACTATAGCTTTCTTTTTTTTTGGTCTTTATTAAGATAAAACATTGATTCCCTTATGTTTTAGTATTGAGTGTGTGATAACTTTTTATTCCTGCCTTTATACAAGTGTGTATATGAGCAAATGCTGTCTTTCAATGTCCAAATAACCTGTTAAAAATTTCAGTTTGAAACAATATTTGCAGCACTATCCTTGATACATTAATAGTACTGCAAATTTTCTGGAGCATTTTGTGTGAGAGCTTTCAATCCAGAAAAAAATGCTCCCTTAGGCATAAAGATGCACTGTCACTATACTGACCAGACATGAGAAGAATAGGATAAAAAACTTCAGAGCAAAGCATTATATTATTAGTATTTGATTATTAGGTATTAGAGTTCATATGTCTAATTAGCAGACTGTTAAGCATCAAAAATTCATATTGCATTCCAAAGTGGCCCAGATTTTCTAGTTTTCTGTTTCTCAGTATCAAACCTTTAGAAAAAAATATTTTTGTGTCATTTTTAATGAGAAGTTATTTCATTATTTTAAGCAACATTTTTGTCTTAAACTGTATTGAGAGAAAAATTTAAAAGGTACGTGATAGATAAAACATGACATGCCTTCATGCTCATGCCTTCTATTGCTCTATTTATTATTTAATAATGATTAATTAGTGCAAAAGTTAAATGACTCTTGTCCATGTAGTTACTTGCTCCTTTAAAAACACACGAGGAAAAAAAAATTTAGGTGTGCAAGGAGTAACTTGTAGAATTTCTTTGTTTTCACCTTCAGGGAGAGAGATTTGGAAAGAGCAGGGAGAATGGCCCTTCAGGGCATGAGGGCTTGCAGAGCAGTCAATCTTCCACCTGTCCAGGAGGAGCAGGGCAAGCTGCTCCACGAGAGAAGGCAACCTGGGAGCTGAGGAGGACAGCAAGACAGGCAGGGCGTTGTCCTCATGAGCAAGGGGTGCAGTCCCATAGTGGCCAAACAGGAAGATCAGAGCAGGCTCAGTGGCAGTAAGCAGGGACAGCAAACAGCCCAGTGGTCTGTAGCCACGAGGCATGTTTTACATCAAGTCAAAGTTAAGGTCAAGACCGGTAACATATATAGAGGTAGCTCAGGCAAGGACCAAGGGCAAAGGCCTGAGCTTGAAGGCAGTTCTTGCACCGCACAAGAGAGGCCTCCAGTGAGGCTTCTCGCAGCTCTTATCACAGCAGTCTGATCTCAGGTTACTCAGCTGCACGGTATCAGAGCTGGCCTTGAGCACAGGCAGCAAAACCCCGGGCTGGTGGTGGTGGGAAGGGGTGGTAGAGCCTGTTGCTGTACTCCAGGGCCTGACATAAACAACCAAACAGGGCATGTGGGCACAGCACAGCCTTCAGTGTAGATGAAGGTAGTTGATGCTGCTGCCATTTTACCACGACCTGGCTGGGTGGTGAAGGACCACATCCCGTGGTGGCGACCATCTCCTGCAGTAGGTGGTGAATGGGTAGGCTGTGTTATGTATAGCCCAACAGCCTAGCATCTAAGCTATGCTGGCAACATTCAGTGCTGGACCCACTGTTGGACCACGGTGGTTATTTTCCAAGTCAGTCATGGAGGTGCAAGGTGAACATAAACTAAAAAAAATTTGGAGCAAATTCAGTCTCTTGAATGAAAGATAAGATGATGTACCTATATGTACTTGTAGTAAATTATTTTTATTTGAGAAAGAAGCCCGAAATAATCCATCATTGTTGGAATATAATTTAATCCACACTGAAAGCAGTTCTTAATTTTAGCTGCGCATGGAAAGGACACGTGAGGAATAGTGGAATGAATTTTTTAAGGTTCTCTTCTGTCAATGTAATGTTCTCTTTTGGGCTCATTCCTTTTAAATTCAAGTAGTTTCTCCTGGAAACAGACACTCTGTAACACTGTCAGTTTTTGATGCTTCTAATTTAAAGAATAATTCTTCTGCTGCAGGAAAATCTAGCCCCAAAATGAGAGTAGGGTGTTCACAGTGCTTTATTTTTAGATCTGTATGCTTATGTTTTAGAAAAAATAACTCCTAAAGTGCTTTACATGCTAACCTTTTATTTTTTATCTGAGAAGTACAGGCCCATGCGATTTTCGTGGCTCTTTGCCAAAAGATTATCATTTACATAAATATTTCTTTCAAAGGCATAGTTTAAGACATTGAGCTCAGGAGGTTAGAATAGAGACTTCAATCTGCACACCAGCAGTGGTCTATTGGCTTTTGAACAGTAGCTTTGTTCATCGTATTCAGAACACTGTTCGCATTCAGACTTAGCAGAGCTGGCATTAAAATTCAGCTAATTTGTTTCATGTGATTCATCAGCTGTGTGTTTTATTTAAATCTGTGTCACATTCTCTTTTGGCTTTTTATTTTGTAGATTTAAGTGTTGAAGTAGGCCACTCTTTAACTCTTCAGTCCCTGACTTAAAAAGTGACTTAATTTTCATTTTGCCAGTGTTGAACTCTTGTCTAGAACGCTCACAGTAAATATATAGAACTAAATTGTGCACTAGTGGTTTTGGTTTTTTTACATTTCTGATGTTTGAATATAAAAATATACATTTACAGTCAGTTTAGTTGTAGTTTTATGTAAGGCAAAATAGAAGAACCTAAGGTAGTAGCTAAATATTAGTGTAAAATATACACTTCTCAGATTCTGTTGAGTATACAAGTTTTACTTTGATACTGCCAATGTTGTTCTTTTTTTTTTTTGTCTTTTGACCATTCACTCCTTGAGGTGAGGACCACTTTTAGCTCCTTTTAGATTTCTTTAAACACTGTTGGAGAGTGAACTGTTTCCATTCTTTGAAACTGACAAATATTGGTTGCACTTTGATAGGTTACTGAGTGTACATGAGGGCTCCTTCCTCCCTTTCCGTCCATGCATCAGTGCACTCCTTTCCCCCATGACGGCACTGGCAGTTGCCTTAGCTGCTTTAATTGTCCAGTAATCAGAGAAAACTCTTACGCTTTCTTTGTGCTATGCTAACTTCTTTTTAGGAAGTTACAGCAGCTCACAGGGCAGTCAACATGTCTATGTTAAGTCATCCCTTTTCACGGAACTGCAATCATAATATGTCTTTGGGAAAAGCCATTAACTAGTGAGGTGCATCATTCATTTTATATTTATGTCAAGTTGTTTTTTTTTTTTTTTTCTCCTAACTTTTTTCTATTTTTACTTTAAATGCAGCATGGTTACTTCACTGGTATCCGTATAGAGTGCTGTAACAGTCACTTCATAGTCATTACTATAACCGTGTCAGTCATTCTCAGTGCATTCTTTCACTGTTTCCATTTTTATTATACTGGGTGTGAGAAACATTTTTTCATTTTAGTAATCTTTAATTTAGTTTATCGTTTCTCATTTGGTATCAGATGAGATACCAGTCATGATACTGTGAGATGAGATGTCAAATAAGATAGGTCCATCTTGACCCATCATGTCAGCCTCCATCACTCGCTTGCATTTGCATTTCGTAGGAGCTTTTCATAAACTTCCACAAGGCGAACATTTAAGCCTTCTCCTTGTTCCTTCCTAAAACTGTCCCTTATACTAGTGCTTACAAAAAACCCCCACTGTTCTGGTTTTGGCTGGGATAGAGTTAAATTTCTTCCTAGTGCTGTGTTTTGGATTTAGTATGAGAAGAATGTTGATAACACACTGATGTTTTCAGTTGTTGCTAAGTACCCTGCTAGTCAAGGACAGCTCCCATGCTCTGCCAGGTGCACAAGATGGGAGGGAACATAGCCAGGACAGCCAGCCCAGCTGGCCAATGGGGTATTCCATACTATGTGACGTCATGCTCCGTATATGAATGATAGGCGTGATCCAGGAAGTACCGATTGCTACTTGGTTATCGGTCAGCGCGGGTGGTGAGCAATTGCATTGTGCGTCACTCATTTTGTATATTCTGTCATTATTAATTATTTTCCCTTTTCTGTTCTATTAAACTGTCTTTATCTCAACCCACGAGTTTTTCTCACTCTTACCCTTAGGATCCTCTCCCTGTCCCACTGCGGGGAGAAGGGGGAGTGAGCGAGCGGCTGCATGGGGTTTGGCTGCCTGCCATGTTAAACCACGACACCCATCATTGCTTGACAATAGTCATAATGCATCAACCGTCCTTATATTGATCATGTCTCATTGTTTTGTTCTCTTCTGTTTGTGGCTTCTTGTCTTAGAAGGCGGTTGTTTTTCCACTTTTTACCATGAAATCATGCACAGTTGGGTTTTGATCAATGCCTAAGATGCCTGAATGTTCCTGTTACAAGAAATGTTAGTATAAAAATGAAATGTTTAACCATGCCATTTCGGATCGGTGTATCAGAATTTGAATGGATGTTTGAGGTTAATGTTGACAAATGTTAACTTCCCTTTACTTTAGCTTTGATGTTACTGATCTATAAATTCCTGATCTGATTTTAGTCTTCTGTATGGCTTCTTTGAGATTTCTCTGAAGCATACAGTTAGATCAGATTACTTAGCAGTTAGAGTTTTTTTGCATATTAGAAAATGTTAAATTGTTCTTTCTGCAGTCAGTGCAGCTCTTTGTGGTTCTCTTCATTTTCTGGAGAACAGGGAGAATGGATGCAAGTGTACTAGTATTTCATCCAAGAATATCACTATGCAAATGGAAGTCATACTGTAATAAACATAGCTTATGATTTATCTAATTTTTTTTCCCCCAGAATTTCAAAGAATATTCCTACAACTAAAGATGTTGAACCTCTACTTGAAATTGATGGAGATATACGGAACTTTGAAGTATTTTTATCTTCGCGAACACCTGTTCTTGTTGCACGTGATGTAAGAACCTTTTTGCCATGTACTGTAAACTTGGATCCCAAGCTACGAGAAATCATTGCAGGTGAGTATGCTTTCAAATAAATGGAAAATGACAATTGTATTATTTCTTTTCATTTTAGGTAGAGCTACTTTGCATGTTACGCAGAATCCTGATTTGTTCATCAAATTAGACCTTCAGATCGTCCGATTTGCCATTCAGTTTTACTTAGTAGCTTTGCTGTAAAGGCCAGATCATACTAGACGAAAGCATCTCTTTTGGAGGGGGGAATCCACTGTTCTTGATTTGAAAACTACTTTATCAGATGGAGGAAACCAATACACACAATGATATTTTAGTAATAGAGATGCAAGTTGACTTCTAGATCTTTGTTAATAATTTTGAGTATCGTCAGTAATATCCTGTAGAGCTGAAGCCAGTGAAACAAAGTGGAACATCTCCATTTGATGTATACCCCACTAGGTACCTGTGCAGTTGGTACCCATGAGTTACCTTTTAGTCTGCTATATTATGGTATTTAAATTCATCCTAGGGCAAGTGTTGTTTATTGTGCAGTGGTTGTTAAGCAGTTATCTTTACTTGCTTGTAGTCTCAAAAAATGCAGTCAGGTTCAGGTATGTTCTGTTCTGCAAAAACACTCCGCTCAACATTAAATGTTCTGACTGCTCACTGCTGTGGATTGACGTGACACATGGGATGGCACTTCTTGTCCAGTCTTAGGGATTGCTATTGGCTCTGGAGTAAGGCTAAGGCAGCCTAACATTTCCACCTGTTAAGAGATGCTAAAGCTTTGAAGAAAACCAGAACTTTAAATTTAAAATAGGATCCTTGTGAGTCTTTGCTATGACAGTCAGTATTCTAGGTGGGAACTGAATTCAGGTATTAATAGTTCTCTTTGCCTGTCTTTTCTGTTGTGACACTTTTATTCAGTCCTCAGCTGGAATCCTTTTTGTTCTTACTTTTTTCCAGCTTCCTTCTCCGCACTTGGTAGCTGCACTGGGATGGCCTAACTTTGTTCACAAGCTCTGTCTCATTAATCTCTTCAGAAACAGTACAGGTCTGACTATCACATCAGACATACTTACCATCAGAGACATATTTGGCATGATGTATTCCTGCATTTCTTCCCGTTTGGGTTGGGATTTGTAACTTGTTCTCTCTGAGAGAGAATTTTTAGACGCATTTAATATGCTATGTAAATTTATGCAATAAATTGTCCTAACTCTCGTAAAGACTCCTGTGTATATGTGATCCTCAGGAGAAACAACCGAATGCAGCTGAAAGTGACATTTGACGTTCTACTTGATGAATTCTGATTGGAGTTAAATACACAAAAATATACTGTCATGAATTGGCAAACAAATCAAAACTTTTTCAAATATTTCAAGCAAAATCTCATTCTTTTTTACCTTTTTATTTTTCAGATGTTCGTGCTGCAAGAGATCAAATGAATATTGGAGGACTTCCTTATCCCACGTTGCCTTTACATGAGGCACCTGCTAGAGCAACATCTCTGTTCAGTCAGCCTTCATCAGCTTGCTCTTCTACAACCTCTTTCAATGGACCTTTCAATAGCGGAGTTTTATCACCGCAACCTCATAGCAGTTACTATAGTGGTATGACAGGACCTCAGCATCCATTTTACAATCGGGTAAATAATCGAGAACCATTTAACATTCTTCTGATTTAATCTGGTAATATTGCAATGTCATCTCTAAAATATTAAAAGACCCATGCAAGTTTTATTTAGGAATAGAGAAAAGTCCAAAAGTTGGTAAATTTCACAGTAAGGTTTAGTCACTGTAGTCTGGGGGAGAAATGTGATAAATGGCATCAGAAAAAGAAATTACACAAGGGGAAAAAGGTCAAATAATTTTGAGACACTGCTCAATTGTAGGATATTGCAGGTTGTTTTTTTTTTTGGGGGGGGGGGGGGGGTGTAAACTGTACTCAATCGTTCACATACTTGCTCACAGACGTTGGAAGGGATCCCAGCTTTTTCTTAGTGACTTTGGTTAATACATACAGAAACTCAAGTGGGGAGCTACATCACAAGAATGTATGTCTGTCTTCCCTTTTGGCTCTTTTTAAAGTTATTCTGGGATCTTTTCCCTAAACTGATGTTGCATTAGTTCAAAGGTATTAACGTAAATTGCATAAAACATACATTCTTGAGCTATTTGTGGGCCTCAGAAAACACAGTCCTGGGCATGGCTCACTTGAAAATTGAATGAAGAACTTTACTATATAGTTGGATAGAGTCTAAAATTTCTGGTTTTGTGGGATGTATTCAGTATTTTTAAACTTTATTTTTTACTTTTTTTTTCTGCAGTACTATCAGGAAAAAAAAAGTAGAAAGGTGATATAAGTCATAGCTTACTTCTGTATACAGGAAATGGCCTCACCTTTAAGTAGATTTGACCATAAGTAAATGTTTAAGCTAGTAAGCTGGAAAGAAAATTGAGTTATTCCTAAACCAGTGTTTGTTAACCAAGGTAGAAAAGAGTACCTGTAACACAGAACTTTTTAAGTTATCTGTTCTGAAATTATTCTTATATACTCTCAAAACAGTGACAATATATTCTTTTGTTGAAAATAACTTAAAATTGCATGTACTTTGAAGTAGTCCAACACTGATAAATGCTTGTTACATGAATCTAGCTCAACTTTGCTTCAACTAGCTCAGCTTTGTTGAAGTAGGTGTTTAATTAGAAGCCCTGTTTTTGTGTCCGTGTTACTGTACATGACAAGGTTTAAAGTATGGGGTGATAGACAGTTGAAACTTGTATGGTTTTTTGACTCTAATAAGCATTACAAAAGCAATTATTGGTGAGTCATAAGCTGTTCTTACAATCAGTTTATTTGTTCATTTGTATTAAGTGCATATACAGGCTTACAGGCATGCTTACTTTTTTCCCTGCTGAAGACTAAAATAATTCTGTTTTGGCCTTTCTCTCTGGAATTTTATACTGCCCTTCTAAGGTATAATTGTTTTTAGTGTTCCACACTTTCAAATATTGACGGAGAGCTATATTCATTACTTTGGAGTCATAAAGGTACTGTCATGAACACCACATACTGAGATAAGTGATGAGAACCTTATAAGAGTAGAAAATTTAGACTGAAAGGCTGTTTCCTTCAGCATTTTCAATCATATTTCACTTCTCAAGTTTCTGTAAGAATGATGTTTAAAAAAAGAACAGCAACTGAAGAATAGGCTCGCCCCAGTAGAAGTTTCTAAGAGAGGTCTTGGATACCTGTATGGCACAACACAATGGGTTCAAATGCTCCTGTGGAAATGCCTGAATTTTATGCAAAAACACCCTAAGTTCTAGGGATAGATGCCTTATTCTGACCAGTAAATGGTTCCTGTCCTGTTGTCTTTAAGCATTCATTTGTACTTAAGAAAAAAGCCTTTGAGCTGTTGGGGGAAAAAACTCTGTTTATTTTTAGGAAATACAATTTTTTATTTCGTATGTTTCTGCTTTGTTCCTTAGATGCTCCTGTGTTATGGACCTTGAACTTCCAGTGACATAATCTTTTCATTTTTGGTTTAAAACCCCATTCTCCCTCTGTATAGCTGTAGAGGAAAGATTATAGTCCCATTGAGCAGCTCTTCAACTTGGCACTCTGGCTCTCAGTATAGGACTATGCTGGATGTGTATATTTTATCACTGTCTAGTGCCCGGCTACAAGTTGGATTCAAGTTCAGCTTCTCAAAATCACTGCTATCATGGAGCAAGGTTCTTATGGGGAAGGTCAGAGCAGTAGGCAAGTCTAATTGAAATTTCCTGGGGAGGAACTAGAAATCATGGTATGTGAAGACTTTTTTTTGCAAAAGAGGAGCAAATTCTTTGACATCTTGGAAAAATAATAAACATCACACTTATGCTTTATAGGCTATCTGCAAACTTGGAGAACAGCTCTACACTGGTTTATGCCAAACATGTATTTATATTGATCTCGTGTTTTCATGATTACCATACTTCAAACGAAGATTGAGTCTGTAGAGTTCAAGCCTATAATGGAGAATTAATCCCATGGTTGGGAAGCAGTGGAGTAACTGAAGTGGGCTCAAGGCATAATTAGAAATTATGAAAGAATTGTGGGATAATTGGGACAAATTGGATAATTTAGACAAATTTTTTTCATTGCTTTATAGTTTGATGACTCGCAACCAACAAACAGGTGCTCACTCTGTGTTTCAGAGGATAGTCTTTGCAATGAGAGCTAGGCACTTGAATGCGGTATGATCATTAAGCATTTCATGCTTGTGGGTTTTCTACGTGGTTTAAGCTGTTAGTGGAAAACTGAGGCATTTAATTATTCTAGAAATAACGTGAACTTTTTTTGAAGAGAGTTTCATTTTCAGAAAATACCATAGAATCTGTGCCTTATGACAGTGAAATAGTTTTAGATAAGTGAATTTTCTGAGTCATCCTATACTAACCAATAAATGTAAGGCAAAGGCTAGGTATTGGTTCTCCTACCTATTTAAAACAAAACAAAACAAACTGCCACATTTAGACTAATGATTACAATGCGTATCATGTCACTTCATATGTTGGAAGAGCATGTGAACTTTTTGTGGTAATCCTGTGGAAGAGTGTGCAAAGACTACCTCAGCAGCTAGGAATATGGAACCATTTGTATCTTCCAGAAATTACTCAAAGTTGTAGGATATGCCATCTTAAGTAGTTGATGTACGCAGGAATTAAACTTTAATTTCTCAATTCATTTACAGCTGCTTCTGAATGCAGAGGTTTTTTAGTCCTTATAGACAAATCCAAAGTGGAATACTTCAACAAATTTTACTCCTCCCTCTTATATTGGCCATCGAGTCATAAAATCATTTATTCTATGCTGAATATGGTGCAGTAGACTACTCAGAATCTTGTCATGTGCAGAAACACAAACCAAATATTATGTTCTATTTTGTTAAATAGCTGGGTAATACAATTTTTTAAACACTATGTATAGAAACATCAGAAATCTGAATTACAGCCATTATTTTGAGATTTTTGTGTAATTTTTTTTAAGAACTGGGTAATGAATTGAAAGCAATAAGCACTGTAAATCTGCTTTCCTAAAGTCTAAAGGCTCTATTGCTTTCCATTACATTGCCTTAAAAGAGAACTGATAAGGAGATTAAAACCTTTATTTCAAAACCTAACTCAAATTCACAGATAGGTCAAAACAAAATTTCACAATATTGGAAAAGCAGTGTGTACTTCCTAACTGCATTGCCAGTTGTAAGGTTCGTAACTCTTAAATGCACGCTTGTGCATACACACACACACAGGTTTTGTTGCATGCCAGTGAGTAGCATGTGAATTTCAGGGAACATGTTTTTACAGTTGATTTTAAGACTTGAAAGATTGGAGCATACTTCCTCTGGAAGTATATTTGTAATTTTGAGATCTCTGTATCTTCTAGAAGTGACTTTATTAAAAGCCTGAGTTCTCATTTGGACCCTTTTTACTGATGTGCTGATAAGACTTTTGGAAACTTGGATAGTGTTTATTTTCTTGAAATTTGTTAGTAAAAAGGGATAAAAAGGAACCTGGTTATAAAAATCATAATTAAAGTTAACTGATATTTGTGGAAGGGAAAAAAAAAGAATTTCTATTTTTAAAAAATGTTTCTGATATTTGTTTTATGATTAATTGTTAACATTGTCCCTTAAAATGGTATTTGTATTGAACAACACGCATTGATGTATTCCCAACAAAACAAAGCTCAAGTATTGTCTGCTATAAAAATATTTATAGATTTATAGAATCTAGTATTTGTGGAAGCCTTCAGATTGGTTACCACAAATATGGGAAGTTCTAGTGATGCTATTACGCATCACATTTTTTTCTTTTGGTACAGTTGTCTTCAGTATTATGAAACATTTTAAGTTTTACTAAGCATCTAATTTTGGGTTTAGCAGGTCTGAGAGAGTGAAATTATCAGAATTATCCTTACATGATCCTTTTGCCATACTCAGAACAGATGTTAGAGTGCAGCTACCAAAGCCACTCCAACTCTGTTCCTCCAGAATACCATGCCAGAGCACCCACTGGCGTTGAGGGATTTTGAAGAACTCTCTCCAGAGCTTTTGATTGAATTCTGTTCAATGCAAAAAGTAAAGAGAACTATTAGTAATTGCTATTTTTCACTTTCTTAAACTCAACTAAAGGATGTGTTTTGTTGAAATAAGTTTTATTTTATTATTACATTTTGATTTGTGTAATTGTTTGTCCCTTTTTTGTTACATTTTTTTTTTTCCATAGCCATTCTTTGCCCCATATCTTTACATGCCAAGGTATTACCCTGGCAGTTCTCATCTCATCTCACGTCCACCACTAAAAACGAGTTTGTCCAGAGATCAGAACAATGGCCTAGTAAGTATTTTGAAGGATAATTCAAATACTAACCTAGACAATAAATATAGTGAGTATGAAAATGAAGGTTATTAATGATGTTTCACTGTTAGATAAGTACAAGCTCTATATTACAAATAGTTTAAGCCAAGGTGTTATTAACATGTAATGTAAAATGTATTTTGTTTTAACTTTACTTAGAGAGAAAAACCAACTCTAACATCCAGGTATCAAGATTAGAGGAGCATGACCTGTAATATTGGCAGGAAAATATTTAAATGAAAATGCCAGCTGTACTACACTAAAGAAGTTGATGCAGTGTAATATTTGTAAGAAACAGAGAGCTACTTGTAAATTTATATTCAAATTTTGTAAGATAAAATGACATCCTTTAATGTTGTAGAGAATACTACAAATTGGAAGGCCAAAGTAGAAAGTTAAAAGGAATGTTTTAAATATTTAAGTAAAACAAAATACATTTTATCTTAAGTATGCATCGATTGTAGCTTGGTTTTGTAAGTACATACAGTTCAACTTTATTTACCCATTAAAAGGAAAAACGAGCAGACTTTTCTAGCTTCCTATAGAATAATAAAATTCCTATTTAACAGTATTTATTTTACTGACAGATGGCTGTTCAAACGGAATTAAGAACTAAGGAAAGCTAAAAAAGTAAAGGCCTCACTTGTCAACCAGTTTATTTCTAGGATATTGATACAGTAAGCAAAGCTATTAAAAGGTGGTAAAATCTTTAATCATGTAAAGAAAACAAATGTGTTTCTGTTGAATTATGTATTATTACGAGATCATTCTCATTCACTGTTTACTTCGTATTTTTTGTTGAGCCCTTGATCATTTTACCCAAACCATAATATTTTGTTGTTGTTAGGATGTTATCAAGGAGGATGCTGATGAGGGGCTTCCTTCACCCACAGACCCCTCAATGGTAAATGAGTAGTCATGTGGTGTGGAAATTTTAGCATCTCATTGCTTTTTCAGCAGTAATGAGTCTGCATTAATCATAACTGCAGTTCACTAACACTGCATCAGTGGCTTTGGTGGGCAAATAGAGTAGTTTAAAACTAATGTAGTTCGTGAATGAATTTAAGAGCTAATATTTCACTTATCAGATGTATTATATTTTTCCCCTGTAGTTTTCCCCTTGCCTTTCTCAGTAGCTATCATGAGCTTTCAGTAAAAAGAGTGTTGTGGTAGCTAAACAGAGTGAAGAATGACAGCTGGTCATTCGGTGCTTAGATTTTAGAATGAAGTAACTGTGTTTTTTCCACTTTAGTCAGCTCTCTCACCTGATCCATACTTCTTTAGCTGGTGACATAAAGATATTGCAGTTAACACAGTATAAAGCAACTTTTGATAGAAATTTAAAAAAATAAAAATTGCTGGTCATAAGCTTATTCTTGAGTCAAAATGCTAACATCTACCTTTTCATGACTTGTTGTTTTATCCTAAGTATTCACACAAAGATGGGTATCTGTTTTAACTCTGCCTGTGGGAATCAATGGAAAATCATGATTTATTACCAAAGCAAAGAGGTTAATATGATTGTCATCATTCTCTTAATGCTTGCTGCTAATAGTTGTTGGCAACAGTTATAGTTTGATCTCGGTTATTTTTTCTTCTAGTAAATCATTGCAAAAATGTTTGTGCGATGAAAAAACCCCCACACAAATTCCACAGCTGTATTTAACTTCACATTACCTTCACTGAGCACCCATGTACGGGCAATGCAATGGAAAATGTACCCTAAAGTTCTTTCTTCCAGGTCATTAGCTACCTTGTGCGAAGGGATGACTTTGGAGTAAGTTTTTGTAGTATATTTTTGGAGATGCTGATGCCTTCCCTGTGTTTGATTCCTTATCTCAGTATCCCATTCTCTTCCCAGTCCTTTGCAGCTTGTCAGTGCAAGGAGAAAAAGTAAGGACTGTTGAGAAAGTAGTAGGGTGATGGCTGAAATATGTGTGTATCCATGAGTGTGAGAAGGGACACAGGACTGGAAAAGTGGGATTTAGTCTCAGGGCAAAGTAGTGAATGAGCTCCAGCAGCAGACCTGGACCTGGTTGCTCTTCTGCTTGCTGCTCTGAGTGTGTATCCTAAGCACACATAGGCTGCAGTTTCAAGCAGCAATTTGAAAGACCCATGCAGATTATGTAGTCTATTGGCTGTAGGTAAGAAAATACAGGAGTTAGAACATTAAAAGGAAACTTTGTTTGAAATAACAATATTGGAGGATTTTATTAGATCTATTTTTGAGTTTAATTTATACTACTGTGAACCTGTGTAGTACAGCATGTCAGATCATACACTTTTCTAAGACTTAGTAATATTTAACCTACAGTGTAAATCTTAAATTTTGAATTTTTAAAAATCTCTTGGGTGGTTTGCAAGAATATTGTTAGTCAGGTATGGTATTAGAATAGACTAGACTAGACTATTTCCATTGGAAGGGACCTACAATGATCATCTAATCCAACTGCCTGACCACTTCAGGGCTGACCAAGTTAAAGCATGTTGTTAAGGGCATTGTCCAAGTGCCTCTTAAACACTTGACAGGCTTGGGGCATTGACCACCTCTCTAGGAAGCCTGTTGCAGTGTTTGACCACCCTCTCAGTAAAGAAGAGCGTGTGCCTGTTGGGATGCCTCATCAGGGTTTCATCTGTTCTAAAAACACGTCTTTTGTAGACTTTGTTGAAATTTCTTTGGAAGGAAACAGTATTATACTTGGTTTAGGTACTGCAACTGCCCAGAGGTGATGGGTACAATAATCTCATCCAGCTATTTAGATAGCTCTTAATTGATGTGTCATTGCCACTGTATAAAGCTTTTACTTATTAAATGGATTGCTGCATGCAAAGTAATGAAATATACTAAAAAACTGTACAAAGTAGTTAATGAACACCAAGATGTGTAACTGATTTGGTGATTGAAAACAAGAGGAGTGTGTAGAATCAAAATTGTCCTTCATGCAAATCTGGCAAGGAGCCAGAAATGTTGCAGGTTTATATCTGTGTAAACATGCTTTCGAATGTTCTAAGTTTTACAGGGCAAAACCCAGTTTCTTTGGGAGTATCAATTTTTTTCTTACACAGATCATCATTGCTATTCATTGCATGAGTTGGCAGAGCGGTGTTGAGGATGTTATGTGATCCAGTTAAGGCCCTGTCGTAGTTACACTGGAGTTCACCGAGTTCTGAAATTTCAGATCTTAACCATTAGTCTTGTAAAATCAGTGTAAGTCTAGGTTAGCGTAGTGGAAATCAGAAATATTTTGAAAGCAGTCATCCTGTATCAATAATTTGACTTCTGTGACCTTCTACGTTTGGATTCTGTTGCTGGTGATAAAACTTGTCTATCTCAGACTGTTTATTGTTCCTTACTGAATGGATCAAAACATAGATGTCAAACCAGTAAGTTTACCAATACCATCTATGTAGTTGTATCAACGTGAAGGTGCATTGCACATTTTAGAATATCGGCTTAAATCACTAATGAAAATAGGCTTGACTTAAGATGTCAGCCTTTGCACATCTGTGATGGAGGCAAACATGCATTTCTGCTGACTTTACAAATGGTTATTTCTGACAGGAACTGCAAAAACTTCTAGAGTGCTCTTCTGAAGAGTTTATCATTGGATTGTAGTGTTACCAATATCTGTTCATAGTATCCCCTATGATGTTAGAAATCAAACTAGCATTAGCAGTGCTTATCTGTCATAAACTTAAATGTGTGCTTTAGTTTGCATTGTTAATTATGACTTGTTAGGATGCAGCTTGCTGCAATATAATTACTTTGTTTAAATACATTTTTCATACTGCGTTGAATATATAATACCTTAAGATGTAGTATGTGTGCTTTGAGAACTAACATGGCCCAGAGCATGTAGTGTAGATAAACATACAATACTCATTAAGAAACTGGAAGTGCTTTTCAAAAGTTTGAGCATGAATGAAAATGTGTGGCATGGGAGTTCTCTTATATGAATTTTCCATGTGCTTTTATGTAGCATTTTTGTGCTTTGTACTTGTTCTTAAAAGAAGTACCTTTTCAGTTCTGTGGGTAGTGGTAGCTTTTTTTGGGGGGATGGGTGTGTGTGTGCTTAGATACAAGGTTTCGAAGTTATTTGAGATACATTGGTGGTATACTGTGATCTTGAAATGGCAGGCGAATGTTTGGTTAAAAGCAGGATTTTCCATCAGAAACATAATGTAAAACTTCTATGCAAACAAAATTCAGCAAGTATTGCTTTTTTACAAGTGCAAAATGGAGTAGTCTGCTCATAGGAAAATAGTATTTGTATAGCATATACTAAATGTATATTCTGAAGGTTTATCTTAAAAGTTTCATCACATTATGAAAATACCCTGTTTCTGTCCTAACACTGATTTCCTCTGTTTACTTCAAAGCATGTCATCTGTATATTCAGCTTTTCTGATGTCACTTTAAGCTGTTGTTTCTTTTCATTCTGTTTTGTCCTTTTCTCAAAGCCGTGTAAGTCTGGGTTAAACAAAAACAGACAGGTACAGCCACTTTCTGTGAATTATCATTCACTTATTTCAGAGTCATTTCAGAAGCTATCATACTGGCGCTTCATGCTGGGCTGACTGTAAACTAATGCTCATTACTAGCCTTGAGGTTTGTTTTGACAAGCTGCTTTTAGCTTTTGCATGGCAAATACTTTTCAGACTAATGTTCTCTAAGCATCTCTAACAAAACCGCTAAGACTGAAAAATGTGTCAGTTTAAGTACAGTTTTAATTCACTTACATGATGACAGTATCCCTAAAGCTATTACATTACTTATTCTTTGGGGAGTGCTTTTTATAAAGAATGATTTGGATTGCTTGTATTTCAGACAGTTCACACTTTAACAAAAATAGTCTAAATATTTTAGCGCTTTTCTGTATTTTTTTTATACACAGAAAGAAGAGTTTCTAAACTAACTCTTAATGCATGCAGAAAGAATGACTTGTTCTTGATTGTTAAAAAAATATTTTGATCTGAAGGAGAATTGTTAAATTAGAAGTGTTTAAAACTTTTCTTCATTTATTTGTAGATAAATGGTAGGTAATGTATTTAATAGATTCAGAGAACAAAGGCAATTGCTTACACACATTGCTTAGGGATCATTTATTTTAGTAGTGCCACAATGTAATTTTGGCTATAATGGTTTCTTTTATTTTAATTGATAAGCTTTCTTTCAAAAAATAGTTAATACTTGAATTAATTTAATACCTTTTCTTTATTGATGTATTATCTAACTCATACCAATAGTAAATAGTGTGCTTATGGGGAAATAATAGACAAAACTGGTATTCTGAAGAAAACTCAAAAGTGATTTTTTAAAGAGGAAAAATAGAGATGTACATAAAAGAAGTATATGATAAATAGTTTACAGATGAAGCTTCTTCCTGTCATCTTCATTTTGATGGTTGGCTTATATCCTTAACATGATAAGGATTTTATCTGTGCTAAAAATCAGACTAGATTAAGACCTAAATTTCCTCCTTTAGATGCCTAATATGATAACTAATTAGGTATTGTAGGCACCTAATTAGGGAGACATTGCAGAATCTGAAAAGTAACTGTCTTGTCCTCAGAAGGAATACCAAGCCCCTAAGTTAGGTGCCTAGACTGTAGTGGAATTATAATGCTTAATTTTTATGCAGTGATTTAGGTAGACTACCTACTCAGAAAATGGAATATATGTTTTGTTTGTTTAGTGTCCAGTTGATGTCACATAAAATATAAACGGTCAAAGGAACAAAGATTAGTGCTCCAGCTCTGTTTTCAGGCAAGTGTGCGAACTGCTAGGCTTAGATTCCCCTCAACTTCCTGTAGTGTTCTTAAGTGGAGTTGATAGTTTGCCAGTTTTAAGTCCATTTCAAGCACACCTGGCAGAGAACTTCAGGGGAATTACATGTAATAGCATCTAAACTTTTAAACTCAGAGTAGCTTAGGTGAGGAGCGTGCCTACCTCCCCAGATCTCTGATAACTATAAGTTAGAAATAACTCTGAAGTTAAATGGTAGTAGATAATGGGTTTTTGGATTGCGGCCTTGGAATTAATAGTTGAATAAATTGTTCTTAAATATCCTGGTTTAGATAATTCAGATATGGTTAATGGCATTCTGTGTGATAATCCTTGGTTTTCATAAGCAATATATTTGGTCTATTAATTTATATTAATTCTGAAAGATTAAATAATTTTGAAGTAATTAAATAGAAATGGAAAAAGTGTTGCGACTATAGAACAGTCTTAATTGGTGATATGAGGAATATAGTCAAACTTGGTTAACTGAACTCTGGATAGTCAAAGTGCACTTTTACATCCCAGGGTTTACGCATGTGGTGATGAGCTCTGAAGCTTTAGTGACTACCTGCAGATGCATTTGTTTTGGTTTTCCACGCTTTATTTGAAATTCCCAAAAGCTGGCAACATTAACAGGACAACTTCTATGTTACAGATCTGAGTTGTGAATTATTTCTACCTAAATCATGCCAAAGTTTGAGATATATGAAGCACCCTCATAGTATCTTGGAGGGCAGTGGCAGTGCTGCTCTGTGTTTCTGTACTGTGGTGCACAGCCCCTTGGCTGATATTGCATAAATGGAGCTGAAGGAACCTCTGGAAAATGGACAGATGTTGCTAAAATTACCCAATGAATCCAAGTAACGGAGGAGTTATGTTTTAGGTCATCTTTCTCTGATACTAAACCACGAGTTTTTAAGACGGGAAAACCTAAGTTGTGTCTGCATTATTTAAAAAAAAATAAACAAACTCAAAACCAAACTAACTACTAAAATCAGGGGGAAACTCTGAGTAAAGGTGAATTTGAAATTGATTAACACTTACTTAATATTTCTGATTTTTATGTTGCTTTTCTTAAATGACATTATTTAAGAGAGTTATTTTCCTCACATAGGCAGGACTCAAGATGCTGTGTTTTATCTCATATAAATACCTGTAATAAATGTTTCCTAATGTATAGATAGTCTGATAGTAATTTAAAATGCCTGCGCGTTCTTATTCTCATCTCTTAATTTTAAAATGTAGTTGAACACAGCTTGATCTGTGTTAGTGTATATTGTGAAATTCTGGGTGTACTGAGTATTTGAACAAATCTTATGTGCACATTTTCTCACTTCTTACAGGGAGCAGGAGCAGGCACAGGATCGACCGCAGGAGCATCACATGTGTCTCTGAGCACAATGAGTGTGGAAGCTGTGTGTGACAAGCTAAAGCAGATAGATGGTCTGGACCAGAGCATGCTGCCTCAGTACTCTGCAACTATAAGAAAGGTATCAGCTGAATTTCATTAATGTATTTAGTATCTAAACATGGAGATACACAAGGAAAAGGAAATACTTAGTTGCCTCTTTTCTTGAAAATGTTTATTGAAACACATCAAATGCCAAAACAGCATCCTAACTTCTATGTGTTCTAAGTTTGGAGGACATTTTAATACAAGCATATATTTTTCAGAGAAAATGTTCTCTCTCAAAAAGGAAGAACAGACTCAGAAATATAAATGCTGATGAGACTGGTTGTTTTGAGAAAAGAAGCAAGAAAAATGTTTTCAAAATTTCCATGTGTAGATAAATAGGGTTGCAAATTTGTTCTATATCCAGGTAGCAACAGCCCTTTTTACTTCCCCCTGAGAAATCGGCACATCTTTTCTGTTGTAAATAAGTGGTGAAGATGGTTCCATGTCTCTCTTATCACATTCCGCATCTATTTGCTTCAGAAAAAGGCCACTGTACATTTTTCTGTCACTGCTCTTTTCTTTGAGACATTAGCACAGAATCATTTTTTGTCTTTATTACTTTTTTTCACTGTTCTATGTGCTGCTTTTACAAAGAAAGAAGGGAAAAATATGAAGGTTGTCATTAGTGAATGTTTTTGCTGAGCTCACTTTGTCCTCGTACCTATCATATCTTAAAAAATTCAGGGAGGACGTTGATTCAAGGATTAATATAGGAATTATTATTTTTATTTATTATAGGAAGCTTCAGTGGTGTTGCTTAAAGCAAGAAGTAGGATGTCAGATTGCAGATCATTAAGTGTAGCTGCAAAAAATTCCAGTTGCTTCAGTGGCTCAAGAGTGATAAAAGAATGTGCTTATCAGTTATCTCTAATGAGATTCCTCTTATTTATATTCTTGCATTTCTTACTATAAGTTATATCATGTGAAAAGGAAGAATGAAAATGGCTCAGCCTGGTCTTTTTCCTGGTTTGATTAAGACCATCTGCTGCGATATGGGAACAAAACCACTGAGGTCCCTCAGATTGAGCAGAGCTCTCAACTTGGGTCTTCCATTTTGTGGCTACTCTCCTAAGACATAGTTCCTCTTTTACGTTCTGTCCATCTACTGATATATGGTATAAAGAGAAATACCTCTCATTGTTATGTAATGAAAATGGTTCTGTACTGAATTTGGTGTTGTTGGAAGTTGAGCACTATATAAACATGCCTAACGTAAGTAATCACCTTCCTGGAATATAGATGGTGTTTATGCACTTCTGTGTTGATCTCTGAATGATGATGAAAATTAGAAAGAAGTCTAGTCGTCTATCCCTGGGTATTTCTGATGATGGGAGGAATATAAGCCTGTATTTACGCAGGGAAGGGAACTTAATGGAGGTGATGCTTGATCTTATGTGCCTCAAGCCAGGGAGTCAGATGATGCCTGGGACTTAATTGTCTGATTATCTTCAGATACTTGGGCGTCTGCTGTCCGTTTGTGTTCTGAGTCTGAGAAATCTAGGCAGATGAATGCGGTTTATTGTCTGTGAAATTTTCTACCACTTATGTGTTGTTTCCTTATGTCTGTTTATAGAACACAATCATATTGCCTTTTATATACACATTTTTGATGGGTTTAATATTTTCATTTTTTCATGACACATAGGTTCTTCTTCTTGTCCATCAGCAATCATCAATAAATATTCTTTTATAAAAACACGTGTTTATTATACAGGATTGGACTTAAGAGTGATGTTGGGGAATTTCATGAGTAGTCCCCATCAATATATCCAATTTTAATTACTTTTTTAGTCTGTTACTTCCACGTCATAAGTCTTGTATCGATAATTTAATTTACATTATTTAGTTTTATTGTTTTAGGCAAATATAAATGGCCGTGTCTTGGCTCAGTGCAACATTGATGAACTGAAAAAAGAAATGAGTATGAATTTTGGTGACTGGCACCTGTTCAGGAGCATGGTAAGACTTTCTCTTCAGTATTCAGGTCATCATAAATTAGTCTTTTTCATTATGAACCTTATCTTTTTTTTCTTTCCTGTTGCTTTCTTGTTATCATCATCTTTAAGATGAAAAGTATCGTCTTAAAACATGCATTCATTTATTATTTTGTTACTTTGTCTTTTTGTCTTGAGCACTTTAATGAAGAACTGGTTGCCTATGGATTTGCATCTTAATTGATTGTGAACTCTAAAGTTTTGCCTCCTCTTTTTGTAAGATCTGTTTTTCCTGTATGGGTTCCCTTTTCCCTTTTTAAATTTGCCTATTTTAATGAAATTGTCAGAACTTAATTCTCTTTGAAGCCTCTCTCCTTCTGTTAAAAGTTAGTCAGGGAGTTCAAAGTATATTAGTGCGAGGAAGTGGACAGCCAGGCTATTAGAGATGCATGGCACACAATTGCATAAGCATAGTTTTTAAAGAAACTTAAGCTAAAAATCAAGCCCATGAGATAAATATACAATATTCGATTGATACATATATATCAAGAATGCTGCATTGCATACTATTATTGAAGCATATATATATAGATAGATAGATATCTAATTTCCCCCATTTCCCTTCCCGGTTTGAGAGTAAATGACAGTTTTACAGTGATGGTTATGCATCACAGAGAACTGTGTTTTCTCTTAAGTATGTTTAGTATATTGCCAGTTTTCTTTCTGAAAATAACAGTATGTCTCTCAACTGCTGAATCAGTCTTGAAAACACTGAGAATTACAAGATGAGATTTATTGTTAGATTCAGGTTGATTAAAGCTATAAAACAGAAGTGTTTGGTTTTGCTTTTAAGTTTGTAATTTATCACTTGCCTAGTTTTACAAGAATTTAAGCATTTTGTGGCATATGAGTTCTTTTAAGGATCTGAGCAGTAATAAGAATAATTTGTAAATACAAAAAAAATTCTTAAATATTAAAATGTGATTTGCAGTAAAGACAATGAATGCACTAGATCTGTGAACAGATTTTTCTCCATTCTTTTCCATGATCGCAACCACGTATGCAAGTACACTTTTACAGTTGTGAATTCCTTGTTCCTATTTTTAATAGAATTCTTCTTTAACAATTTTGAGAACTTCTTCTATTTATATAATCACATTTATACTGTCTCTTTTTGTGTGTTAAGATACTTGAAATGAGAAATTCAGAAAATCAGGCTGTTCAGGAAGATCCTCGTGGAACGACTGAACATGTTGCCACTGCAATTCCTCATGGTGAACTTACTCGTCGTCCTGGGCATAACACTGAGTTGCCTCACACTGAGCTTACAGGTCTTTCTGGTCAAGCTCCCTACACACTTAACTTCAGCTTTGAAGAACTCAACACAATTGGTCTTGATGAAGCTCCTCCGCGCCATAGTAACTTAAGTTGGCAGGTATTTAATAGAGGAACGTATTCTGCTTGCTTACCTGTATGATAAAGGATTTTTTCCATTCTTGGATACAGACAGGTCAAGAAATAAGTCTGTCGTGACGGTTCAAGTACTTTCAGTTCTCAGTCTTGGCAAAGACCAGTTTTGCAGAGATGTAAACTCTAGCCACACTCTCTGAGTCAAAGTCTTTAGTCTTTGCCATCTGAAAACTATTCATCTGTTCCAGTAATCACTCTTAAAGAGAAGAAAATCAAAGTTATCATGCTTTTCTCATCTAGCTTAGGGCAACGTCCTGCAAGATTTCTGTTTATCGTAGTATTCAGACTTTGTGTATGAAATATTTTAGCTATTTGCTAACCAGATGTTATGCTATTCAAAGGATTATAGATACATTTATTAGTTTTTTTTAAACAGACAACTACAGCACCCCGTGACATCAGAGCCTTGTCCTGACAATGCATAATCTATTCATAGACTCCAGAGCTAACATCCTTCTCTAACTATGGTTTCTGCCATAGGTTATGGTCAATTTTCTTCTGTATCTTATGAAATAACCCGAAGTATGTGATTGTCTTTTGCCCTTTTTAAGAAATAAGACAAATCAGTTGCTATCTAAATAGTGATTAGAATTAAAAAACAAAACAAAACATATGACCCCCAAATCCAAACATTTAACAGCTTTTTCATCTCTGGAAGTCTAAATTAGAAAATGTTGAAGGTGCATCAAAATAGGAAGACACCCCAAATTACTAGCTATAGGTGATATTTTTAATATACAAAGTTGTCACTGAAAAGAAGTTTGGGATATATATCCCAGAGATAGAAATCTATCTCAAATACCTCTGTGTGTGTGTGCCTGTGCACTTGTGTGGGTTTGTAGGATCCTGATTACCCTTACTGCCTATTTCCAAAAATGGAGTATCAATGTATGTTTTTCCAAATCAAAGTGGCATAACTCACATTTGTTACATTGTTTTTGTGTCAAAAGCACAGAAAGAAGTACAAGAAAATCTTTTTTAAAACACTCTTTAAAATGCAAGTTTAAATAAGTAGTGCTTCTGATGCCCATATAGTTATCTGAAGTTGAATCAAAAGAATGAAGAAGGTAGTTTGTCCTCCAGAAAACATTAGAATTCGCCTGTTGGAACTTTTAAAGCCGATACTGATTAAAAAAGAATACTGCTGCTTCTCTGTAAAAAGGAGTACTACTGGAAATGCACAACAAAATCAAATATTTCTCTTTTTGGTGAGGAGCCATAGCTGCTGTGAATATGGATAAATAGCAGTGAATATGCATAAATCAAGTGTTAATATTTCTGAGACTCTTGCATTTTGCTTTGGGCATTGAATTGCTTAGGAGTCATGGCAGATAGAAGTCATTTAAACACCGTTTTCCTTTAGTTAATCATGTTTAGCTGTTCCCCAATATTCTATATACAACATTATTGATCTTATGAAAAGCTGTCAGTAATACTTGTTTAGTAATATAGAGGGAATAATGAAATGGTAACCTGCAGATCTCGTGTATGTTGCTTGCTGGGGAGATTATGAGCATCTTCTGAGAAAGAAAGAAACATGTTAGTTTGCATTGTATTCCAGTGCAGAACAAGAAAAAGGAAAAGATGATGAACAGAAACAAGAAAGATAAGAAGGATGCCTATAAGAGCAGGAAAAAGGTGGGGGGAAGGAGAAAAGAAAAACAGAGGGTGAGAAAGAGAAGGATGGATCAAGAGGGTATATCTATATGATTAAGCAATTCTGTTCTAAATCTTAAATTCATTCACAGTATTTGAATCCACACATTAATTTTCCTGTTTACATTTAGCTTGTTAAAATTACCCAAGCCTTTTTAGGTTTTTTTAATAGTGTTTTCTAGCAGAAGGTAGGTTTTTGAAACGTGGTTCATTTTCAGCGTTGCCCCAAATAAGACATAATACCTCAACAGTCTTTCAGAATCTCATCTCTTGTGCACTGCAAAGTTGAGTACGTTTCCTAAAGTACTTACTGCTTAAGTCAATGACTCAGCTCCAATGCAGTGGGCACTGTACATCTTTGTCTTGGTGGTAGTGAGCAGCCTGTTATATGCACGACACGAAGCCATATGTTCAGCCACAATCCACTCCTTTACTTTGTTCAGCTCTGTGATAGACCTTGGTTCTAGCATTTCATAGAATCATAGAATCATAAAATCATTAAGGTTGGAAAAGACCTCTAAGATCATCAAGTCCAATCGCCAACCCAACACCACCATACCCACTAAACCATGTCCCTATGCTCCTCATCTATATGTCTTTTAAATACTTCC
>NW_009194822.1:35499-64209 GCF_000690835.1 Fulmarus glacialis | reverse complement strand
AGGTTGGTCAGGCAGGACCTGCCCTTGGTAAAACCATGCTGGCTGTCTCGAACCACCTTCCTGTCCTCCATGTGCCTTAGCTTAGCTTCCAGGAGGATCTGTTCCATGATCTTCCCAGGCACAGAGGTGAGACTGACTGGCCTGCAGTTCCCCCAGGTCTTTCTTTTTTCCCTTTTTAAAAATGGGGGTTATGTTTTCCCTTTCCCAGTAAGCGGGAACTTCACCTGACTGCCACAGCTTCTCAAATATGACGGATAGTGGCTTAGCAACATCATCCACCAGTTCCCTCAGAACCTGCGAATGCATCTCATCAGGTCCCATGGACTTGTGCACCTTCAGGTTCCTTAGGTGGTCTCAAACCTGATCTTCTCCTATAGTGGGCGGCTCTTCATTCTCCCAGTCCCTGCCTTTGCCTTTTGTGGCTTGGGCGGTGAGGCTTGAGCACTTGCTGGTGAAGACTGAGGCAAAAAAGTCATTGAGTACCTCAGCCTTCTCCATATCCTGGGTAACCAGGTCTCCTGATTCATTCCGGAGAGGGCCTACATTTTCCGTAGTCTTCCTTTTATTGCCAACATACCTGGGTCTCAAACCTGATCTTCTCCTATAGTGGGCGGCTCTTCATTCTCCCAGTCCCTGCCTTTGCCTTTTGTGGCTTGGGCGGTGAGGCTTGAGCACTTGCTGGTGAAGACTGAGGCAAAAAAGTCATTGAGTACCTCAGCCTTCTCCATATCCTGGGTAACCAGGTCTCCTGATTCATTCCGGAGAGGGCCTACATTTTCCGTAGTCTTCCTTTTATTGCCAACATACCTGTAGAAGCTTTTCTTGCTGCCCTTGACATCCCTGGCCAGATTTAATTCTATCAGGGCTTTAGCTTTCCTAACCTGATTCCTGGCTGCTCGGACAATTTCTCTGTATTCCTCCCAGGCTACCTGTCCTTGCTTCCACCCTCTGTAGGCTTCCTTTCTGTGTTTCGGTGTGTCCAGGAGCTCTTTGTTCATCCATGCAGGCCTCCTGGTGGTTTTGCCTGACTTTCTCTTTGTTGGGATGCATCGCTCCTGAGCTTGGAGGAGGTGAATATTGAATATTAATCAGATTTCTTGGGCCCTCTTCCCTCCAAGGCTTTATCCCATGGTATCCCATAGTATTTATCCCATTTTCTCCAAGCTGGACAGTTCATTCAGTCCATTCTTGCATACGTTTGAAGATGACCTGTTCCCCATCTGTCACACCCAAAGCCTACATTTGTACCAAGTATAATGAAGTCAATTTTGTACTTTCTGACCTGAGATGAAGCAAGCATGGGGGGAAAGCATTCTCAGGGTCCTGAATGGTTTAGGTAAACCACAGGTTTTATGAAAAGACACTCAAAGCCAGGAGTGTCTGTACTTGCACTGAGGCCATCACATCAGCTGTAAAAGCATCAGATCTCTCCTCTAGAATATGTTAAGGAGAAGTAGTGCCAGAAGCTTGATAACAGCATAGGGTCCTGCTGAGGCTAACTTAGCTTACTGAAAAGGTTGTATTGGGATTGCGGAGTAGCTAGTCTATGTATCTATTAGGTTATTTATATTGTTAATATACCCTGGAGAAGCTGTAGTCAAGTCACCAAATTCATAGCTGAAAGTAGGCAACAAGAAGGCAACAGCGATCTTAGACCACAATAACCTAAATTTTCCAGTTTCTATTCCAATGCTCCAACTACTAGACAGTGACTCACATCTTTGAGTTTACAACATTAGATTTTCTATGCTGCTTACAACAATGAAATCCAAGCAACTATTCCCTATTACTAGCAGAAATACAGTTTACTGATCCTTTCCCTTAATAGGGAAATATATTTGAAGTGCAAGTCCCCAGTCTTGCCCACAAATTTAATTTTAATCATATGACAGTCCCATTAAGGAAATGGCACTTTCAAGGTCAAAGCTAAGAACATGTTTGTTTACAAGTTTTACTTTTGACCTTTCAACTAATACATACCTACAAAGTCCAAGAGCCAGACTATCATGCCTTCTATTTTACCTACACGAAGAACTTGTTCCTACACGTGTAACTGCATCTGTTCCCTGACTGATACCATATATGAAATTGGTAATTAATACAAAAACTTCAGTGTAGCCATTGAATACTCTTGGACAATATAAAAGGAAGGAATGCAGCTTTTCAATTCCACCAAATTCATTTCACCTTAAACTATGTTCCTGGACATCTGGCAATAGGCTGTGAGGATTTGTGTAGGTCTGTCTTTTGAGGCAGGAATCTGCTGTTCGGGTGCAGGGGTGCACGTAGTGCACTGTAGAAAGGAGCATTGCTTTGCTTAACTGCACTTTCTATGCCATGCACAGAAAGGTGACAGTACATCCAAGACCAGTGGAAAAGGAAACAGAGAGGGAAGGATGAGAGAAGTGACCACAGGAGTCTGGTGTCTTATTTGCCCTGCCCCTTAAGAAATAACGTTGTTGGTTTTAGGAAAAAGTGGAAGTATCTAAAGCTGCAAAGAATGGGGCCAAATGAAAATGGTACGAAGCGCAAAGCTGGTGTTTGGGAATGGACAGGAAATGGAAGGAATCCAAGATATTTAGTTATTTCTTTGGCAGAGAAAATATTTGATTGCTGCTTTTTGTTTTTTAGTTAAAATGGATAGGGAAAACCAGAAAGAGCTCTACAGTTTAAAGAGGTCTTCAGCTCACCTGACTCATTCTATCATTTGGGGCACAGAAAAGAAGGCAAAGAGAATGTTGCAGACTCATTTTATACCAATGCATCCCATTTTAATTGTCTATGATGCATGTAAAAAGAACATTACACAGGCTGTGAAGAAAGTGACTGCTACAATACATTGGGCTGTTATGTTTGATCCTACCTAAAAACTCAAATAACCCAATTATCCAAGTTTTTAAGACACTGTATTTCACCTGTATGGTAAGGAAGGTGGGTAGAAAATTACCCAGACCCATCAGGGAATACAGCCCATTCTGTTTTGACTTATAAAAATATCATTGTTAACATGACTGATAATTCATACATTATAGCACTTCACAAATATGAACATATTTACCTCTCTAACAACTCTGTGGTATAGGCAGTGTTGGGGCTACTTCAGCATCCCCCTCAGTACATATATGCAGGATGAGCTTGATTATTTCCCTCCATCTCACAGGTTGGAAAAATAAAGAAAAAACAAGTGGCAGAGAGCACTGGAAGGAAAACTGCAGCTGAACTAGTACAAGAGCACAAGTAATCATTCCCTTTTCCCTTCTTTACAGTGAGCTTCCTCCTGTTCATTCCTGATTTGTTAGAGCAATATCAAAGGTTTAATTCCATAAACCTGCCTCACACAAGCAGTCCTTTTGCAAGCACAAGCGTTCCACGAGTTTAGTGAAATTAGTGCTGCTATATGATGGGATTTTAAAAAAGGGCCCCAGGTGGAAGTCGCTGATGGTGGAAGTTGTTCTAGTGCCACTGAAGGAAAATTTTTGTACCTTTTTCCTTGTTACTGAAAACCACCCATGAAATTAATATATGGTTACTTGGAACCCACATCAGTGGGTTGTAGATTGTAGATTAGAAGCTCTGCATAATACTGCAGTCTCTCTTTGTATTAAATAGATTAAAAACACTATGCCTTGATCATTACCTATAGTGGGACAATCACCATTTTCTGTAACATGCAACGAAATCTTCTGCTCTGTTGTTTGGGATCACACTGCAACATGGCTGGGACAGGGAACTTCAGGAACACTTCAGTGTATACATTTCAGTAAAACCGTCCTATTTCTGTAAATGAAGAGTCCTCGTTTTCTCTCTGATAGATGTGCAAGCATGCCTCACTAACAATTACTGAGGGTCACAGGCAAACAATTTCTACACCTACTGTACATAATAATTGTCATGAGGAATTATCTTCACAGCCTTCTAAGCTTCCCATTTGCAAACAATGATCTGTATGATAATAATGTCTCTATAGCTCACAATGCATACACATTAGCCTGGTGTATACACAACACAACTTTCCAATAGAAGCCAACATTGATCATCAAAAGTTTATTCCATACTTCGTAGCTGGGAATGAAATGCTTGGCGTGTTTTTATCAACAAAATAGTCGTTTTCAGTGCCTCTGGCTGCATATTATTCCTGACTAAATGGACATGCTACAAACCTCCTACATTCCAGCATATGGCTTTCTTGCATGCTTCAGAAAGAGAAATTAAGCAGTCATAAGCATTAATAGTCTCTATAGTGCTAAATCAAGAAGATTTTGTGGTATTATAACTCATAATACAGTTGCTTCAAGAGACACCTCTTTAAAAACCAGAATATTTTTACATTCAGAATTAAGTATTATTTTCTCCCCATTTCTCATAATCCTTTAATATGGCAGACGTGCACCTGATCATGCTGCTTCCCATACAGCAAAGCATGTCTGTGTGCTGTTAAGCGCTAATGCACTTCATGTATATGATACCTGTTCTGCCAAGTTGCCTCTCTTTCTCTATGCATGATGCAAGAACATTCTTAATGAAACATTTTTCATTAACAGCACTTTCAAATGTGTATGCTATCTGTAATAAAAAAAGGCCTCATTTTCCTTTGGATTAAACGCAATTTTACATAACAGCCTGCATTATTATACATAACCCCCTCCCCAGGCAGAGGCGTATGCCTACATACATACACATACGTACACACACACACAGAGAGCAGAGCAGAGCAGTGCCTTTTCCTCTGAGTATCCTGTGTCCCCTGTAGCCCTTTAATGCTTAAGGCTAAAATGCTAAAATACTGAAAACAGGTGTACCTTGACCCTCTGAAGATCTGATAAGATCTGACTGGATCAAAGGCCAAGGTCACTCGAGTCATGAGATTGGCTGAGTGATATTATTTTTGTCATGGTTCCAAACTGTTGAGAGGCAGGACTCTGATTCTGGCACATGAGAATCAAATGATATGATAGTCTAGTTATTAAATATGACAGATAGAAAAAGCTGTATGTTGCACAGCTACTCTGTGATTAGTACCCTATATTTTACAATGTCACTGCTCCGAATGCTGTAATACTTCCAAGACTTTTTCAAGAACTGAGGCTTTTGGATTTAAAAAGAAACAATAAAAGAAGATACAGATGAAATCTGGTAACAGCTCTGTAAGGTTTCACAGCTTATTTTCCCAAACAGCATTCTACTTTGATAACTCAACTGTAAAACTAGTTCTCTACCACTGTTTTTTCCTCAGGACCATCTTTAAATATTTTATTTTATTTTATTTTAATCAGATAGATGAATAAACTTCTATGAAGCATTAGAGGAAAGCAAAACAAGAAAAGTTAGCTCTATCTCCTCATTTTCATGTTATGCTTGCATATAGATGCAGCATTTTAGATCCAGCTCTATTCCCCTACAGGTAACCTATCCCGAGGATTAGAGAGGAATCCCACCAACAATAAAAATGCCCATCTCACCCACGTATCTCAAACGCTGTCTTTTTAATGTAATCAAAAATAGAGTAGTTTGATGTTTAGCATGGCATATCTATAACTTACACTCTCTATCAGTTCATGCATCTATAAACTGGATAAACATTTCTCTCTCCCTGATGCTTTGCAAATCTTTTTAAAATGCTTTGAGATCCACTGATGAAAGATATTTTAGTAGCATGCAGTATCACTGACATGGGCGCCTTGAGTGCCAACTTGCATTTTGAAAATGCAGCCTTTTGTCTTTAGAGGAAGGCCTAAAACCCTAATTAAATTGGAAGATTTTTGTGGGCTGAGGGATTGTACAGTATTAGATAAGTTAGCAACAAACCCATCAAGTAGTCCAGGGGGAAAAAAATAAAATGCAATCAGGTAATCTTACAATCAGCAGATAAAAGCTAAATAGAAACATATTACATAGCCTATAACTATAATAGGCTAACACTGCATTATTTCCAAGACATAACTGCTGCATACAATCAGAAAGAAAGCAAAGAACCATGAAATGCTCGGTGAAAGTGGAATAGGGAGAACTTGCATTCAAAACTTGGGATTTTCTATTGTTTCTTCTTAGAGAACGGATGATTGCTTGCTACAGATAATAAAAATGATCATATTAAGACATGTCTGAACGGGCAACAGTTGCTACTGTGCTTAAGACCAGAGCTGGAAGGAATGACTGTTTCTGTTTTGAGTAGAAGTGGGCCCCCTGGTCTCTAAGAATGTGTGCATGATGTATAATAGGTACCTGTCTGATATAATTAATTATATTTTTCCTAAATTTAACATTGCCTGAAGGGTAAAATCATTTTGCTTGGTGAAATCCCTCATGCCACACAAAGTCTGTGCGCGAGCCAGATTTAATTGCTGTGATAAAACCACAAGAAAGACCAGGTTTGCATTAAATCTATAACCACATCTTGTGAAGAATAGCTTTAATCACCTTTGAAATGGTGACCACAAGATAATTAAAGGGAAAGTGTTCTCATTAGTAATTACCCAGGAATATCAAATCTCAGTTTATCATGAAGTCCAATTTAAAATGGCTTGGCATGGTTTTAATTTTTTCCTCTATTTCTGAGGTTATGAATCTCCTAGAATTTCTTCTGTGAGGGGGGCAAAAAATTCAACTTTGCCCTGTACAATTTCACAGTCCACTGTCATGCTTCATTACCTGGGTCAGTGATGGTCAGAGTGAAGGTACCAGGTAACAGCAGTGACTTCTCATTGACACCTTTGCCATTTTCACATTCAGAACAAACTGAAAACTGAAGTTGTTCATTCTCACTAACGACAGCAATACTGGTGTTGCTATGAGATGATACATCTTCTTGTTCCTATCACTAAATCCTCTTCAGTGTAGTTTCTCTGCTCTTGGAGACAAATACTTGGAGTCTTGCAGACATGCTTCCAGTGGTAAAGGGAAGCAGGGTCTAACTTGAATCCAAGCAATAACTTGCTTTAATTTGCACGTGTAAATCAGCACTGCAACAGAGTTTTTCAAACAGCGTGCGAGACCACCCCTATTCTCCAGAATCAAAGCATAGCACTGATTCCAGGCTTTGACGAGAGTCACCTGTTTTATGAACTGACCCTAATCAAAGACCAGGGCAGAGAGCAAATTCTCCTGCTGTTCACATTGCTTCCTCTGTCTGACCTGTTTAACAAACCTAATAATACACACTACATCTCATTAGGCTCAGCCATTTGCTTGCTTGTAAAGAAAATGAGTTTGGAAGACTATATTTAGGAACATCAAATAGCGATAACAGCACAACATGGCATATGTAGTAGTGTAAACTTGATTCTTTTACAGGAACTTATTTCCCTCTGCATACTTTCTCTGTTTTCCTCCTCCTTTCCTCTTTACACACCTTAGCAAATATGCCAGGAGGGGAGATTCTGGTCTGGTCTGAACTGCTGCCTATGAAATTTCAGACAGCTTGATTTTTGGCTTGGCGAAGTTTGGGGGGTTCGCTTTCAATATTAGGCTTATAATGAAAGGCTTGTTGTAACCTTATCTATGTTATGTGGAAGAGATCAGCATCACTCAATCATTAAAAAAAAAAGCAGAAGGCTTCTTTTCTTTCTTTAAATGTAATTTAGTTTTCCTTTCCCCCAAGTCTCATTGTGGGTTCACTGAGCTATGCTCCCCTTCAGGCAGAAATGGAAACCAGAGGAGTTGCATTCCTTCAGTCCGTTTCTGACAGCGAGTGTGGCTGCATCAGGCTTAGCAGCTAAAGCCTTGCCCATTACTCTGTAGTGCAGCTGTGCAGAACTTGGCTGTTTCGGATCACAGTGCTTTTATAGAGACTTTCCCAAAGATCTCCTTGGTTTGTTGCTGCTGAATTGCACTTTGAGACAGGCAAGCACCACAAAAATCAGTTTAAAAAAATGTATCAAAACACTCAGTGAAAAGCCTTGCATTTCATCTGGTTTTGTGATGAAATTGCATGGTGCTATGAAGTTTGCATGATACAGAGGAATAAAGGAATTATTTGAACCTGGGCCCAGGTTTGCTTTGAAATGTTCATGAACCATAGCAAAACTTTCAACTGACGTAAAGTGAGATTCAAGTTTGTAATGAAACCAGGCCATTTTACATGGATTCAGGTTTCATAATGCAGGTCTCTTACAGCTGTACTCTCAAAGGAACATATTCCTATCTCAAGATGGGATTTACATACTGTATGTAACTCCCCACATATCCCGGCAAGATTATTACTTTCTTATATAGCCGTAAATCCTAGAGCTTTATGTTATGTCAAGGGAATGAATAATCAGCTCACTAAGGGCCAAATCCTACCCCCGAACAGGCATGTCAGGGCCCAAGAGGTAAAAGAAACCCTATTCTTTGAGGAGATAGATTAGCAAGGCACGCCCTCCACTGCGGCACAGAAGATGCTCGTTCATACCGGTGTGCCAGGGTCTCCGAGCAAGGATGCAGTCAGCCCCTATAGCCACACCGAGCAGAACAGGAATCAGCAGCCCTGCACCAAACAGATCAGGCCCTAGTTAGGTCATGTCAATCAGGTCCTGATACATATTACTCTTCTCCCTAGAAGCACTCATGGGTAATGTTAAACCACAGAGAAGATAAACAGAAAGCATCAGGTTCTGGACTCAAGTGCTACTCCATAGCACTAGGGGGAAAAAAGTGAAAGCAGAATAAAAACATTATAGCTCTGCACCATATTTGAGAAATTAAGGAATTTCTCAACCACCATTAAGGAAACCAGAGTGTTTTTTTCAGAATTTGAATATTCTTTACTGCAACTTTCCCAACAGCAACAGACAGCCTGAAGAACCCAATTCCCTGTATACATACCCAATTCTCTCTATACATGCTACCAGTACTCCCCACTATCTGCCTGCTTAATTCCTGTAATTTAGGATCCCTCCTGTCCTGACCACACATGGGTGCCCTGAATTGCACCTATGTGCATAGTGTGATCTATTGACACACCAACAGAAAGAAGGACTACAGAATCTCAGCATTTCATAAGGAGTATCACTCTGGAAAGTGAAATCAGCCAGGAGAAATGCCCTATTTCAAAGGCCAAGAGCAAACAAGAAATTTCCCTTCTCAGCAGCAGCCCTCACGTAAGAATAGCTTATTGCTACTCAGCCTAAGCACTGCCCACATCAGGCAAGCACCAGAGAGCAGGACATCGCCTTGCTCAGCTCTGATCTCTAACACTGGACCCAGCTTCCTTCCTCTCCCAGTCTCCCTGCCAAGCCAAGGCCCTCCCAACACACCCCTTTTATGCTGTGCGTGGAGGGGTGTGTATAGGAAGCAATTAACTCCCCACAGCTGGCCTAATTCCTACAGGATGGAGGGACAACTGTGGTCCCTTTTCTAGCCAGCTTAAGGATTAACCTCTTCTTACCCAGTGTCTCAAGGGGGTGCATGCACCCTCGCACACAGCCAGTTAGGGTACAGCTCTGAACGTATTTGACAGCTGACTTTCAGCAGCCATCCCACATCTGAATGACAGAGGGCTATCTGTCTTTAAACAAAACGTAATATCAGTAACAGATTAAAAACAAAGTTCTGTGTTTACATTCGTTATTATAGATCTGGTCCAAGCAAATATAATCATGTCCTGTAGAGATTAACTGAAAGCATAGGAAAGGAAGTCAGAACCGTACAGTAAAATCTTCTTTCATTCATGCAAGTGATTAATATATAATTGAATGATAATATTACAAATAATAATACATGGCACTTATATAGCACCTGCCATCTGAGGATCTCAGCACTTTGCAAACAGCTACAAAATCTCACACATGCTAACAACATGGCTTATGATCTTTTCAGACTAACCTTTCAAAACTTTACATGCCATATGAGCGTGTTAAAACCAGGAAATGAATATGCCTGTGACTTCACAGAATTAGACATGCTTTTAGGTCTAAATCTGGTGCAAATATGTGCCCACCCTACATGAATCTGGCCCCAGAGCAGCTACAGTTACGATATTATTGGAGTGAGGTATATATGTGTGTGTGTGTGTGTGCATACATACTTAATTACTATCTGAGTTTTCATTCATTTAGGGTGTGTCTTGGTTCAAGGAAAGGGAAGGAACTTGTAGTGCCAGAAGTCATCTTTACCTTATGCTGCCTGAGACAGAAAAAGAGGCAGTACAGCTCTCAAAATGGAGACACACAAAAAAAAAAGAGTTTGGCCAGGTTAGACAGAAGATTCATTAATGTGCCCTTGATGCAGTCTCTACCACAGGTGCTCACATAAAGCCCAGCCAGATGTAAAATCTAGATCAGAAGTTAAATTTCCTCCTGCAGGTATGTTGGCAAAGGCACTTGGTGCAGAGCCCCACACATGTACATCTGATTGGTGACTGTGAGGAGTGGTGGGTGAATGATGAAGGTACATAAAATAAAGATTAACAGATTCAAACCATGTGCTTGGCAGATATATTAAAGTGTGCAGATTGTCATTATGTGCAGGGTTTGGAGAATGCAGCATCAATTCCTGTTGAGAGGCACCAAGAATTAAATGGGCCAGACCTGGTCCCCAGCTTCTCATACGGCCTTAAGAACATGCACTGACTGAACAAGGACGGTGGTGGCTTGGATATGGCACCAGCTTAGGAACCTGAGAAGTTGGGATCTGTCTGCAGTATGGCCAGTGATCAACTGTGTCACCTCAGTTAAGTAATTTCTCTCCATATTTCTGCTTTCTTTCCACTGTCTCCTTTTCAAAATCCGGTAGGATTTTTAAGGTATTATTTAGTTCCATTAAGAGGCATTTTCTAATGGTCTAGTGGTCTGTGTGATACAAGGAGACCCAGATATGTGAGCACAGTGGCTTTCCATTAATCTCTTGTTCTTGGCAAAGCCGGTGTTATTGATTGAGTATCATACCAGATGAGGCCTCACAAAACTACTTTAATTTTAATATACCTTAATTTCAATAATATGAAGTACTACTGAGCACAGTAACCCATTAATTGAAGCTTTTTGTTTTCAGATATATGTATCTATCTCAAGACAAAGTTCTTTTAAGAATAAGAGAGGACACATTTTCCCTCCTTCCTTCTCTCCTTTTTCTCCTTCCTTCCTTGCTTGCTTGCCTCCTTCCTTCCTTCCTTCCTTCCCTCCCTCCCTTCTTTCCCTCCTTCCTTCCTCCTCAGAACTGTTCTTTTCCATCTTTATTCTAAAGACATTTAGTCCTTTTCACACTAAACCCTTGAGTGAAAAATCCATCCAAAACACCTCTTTCTCAAAGTCAGCCTATTTAATCAAGGACCAGAAATAAAACCAGGTGAACAGTCACACACAAGGAATAACTTAAAGTAAATAATCATAGTGTTCAAATTACAGATAATTCACAGGGTACAGTTTGCTCACAAAAATAATTCAGCAGACAATTACAAATAATGAACTAATTTGGGAAAATCACAATCAGCTTGTATGCATTACATTTACAGAAGAGCTGAATTTGCTGGATGAATTATTTGTTATGAAGAGTTCAACCAGCTCCACTATTTACTTCACAGAGTAGCTAAATCCAAAGAGCACACAGTGGAAACCACTGCAGAATGGAAATATTTACATATTATCTATGTTCGAAGTGTGCAATGAAAGTTGGAGAGAATACACAGCTAAAAAGGCACGCTAATCACCCTGGAAATCATAATGTAAAATTAGCATGCAATAGATGTTAAATGGCAAGCAAATAAATGTAGACATGTAGAAATGTAGACCAAACTGGGCCAGAAAATTCCAGCTCAGTATTGTACTTCCTCATTGATAGCATTTATCTCATGGGTAGGGGAATGGAACGATGTTGTTACTATTGTTGCAGGTCACAGACCAAAATTTCAAACTCATTTGACTTACACACACACACAAGCTTCCTAATTTCTATCCCATAGAGATTGACTGATGTTACCAGGTTCATACTAGAATCTGATGGAGTTCGAGGTGTTTGGAGCTGATTATGCAAAAATCTGTGAGCTGTCTTGAAATTTTGATCCCAAATTAGCAAAACTGGAATATAATTACATTTCATAGTAATTCCATTTAGTTTTGGTTCTCCTGAAGACAAGGCAAGAAACAGAGCAGGATACACAGACAGTGGAAGGATCTCAGATTTAACCCTCTGTTCTGGGCTAATCTCTGCTTTCCACATTTTGGGATTTTTCTTTGCAGGAGCTCGTCCTGTCTCATCTTAGCTATGGGCTTTCAAAGTACACCTTCTACATAAGAACATTCAGTTCTGACCTAGCTTGGGCCAAGTTTTAGACCAGAGGATATTTATTAGACAGCTTCAAGGTTCTAAACACATTTACACTGTTCAACAGCTTTAAATAAGGAATTTCTCATGAACAATATCTTCTCTCAATTTCACAATCCCTATTATAGACACTATTTACAATCCCTTGTGGAAAAATATTGTTAAGGCAACGTTGAAGAAAGGAGCTTAAAATGAACATATGTTACTTTGGGAAAGTTAATAAATTATACCCTTTCTTGTTCTCCTTTTCTCCCTTTTTTTGTTTCCCCTGGTTTGGGTCAGACCAAGTCCAAATAAAACTGAATAAGGATTTAGGAGCCAGTTTGGGATCAATCCCTTTTTAACAGTGCTGTTCTTACCACACCAGAATGTTATGTAGTTTCGGTTTTTTCTCTTTTTGAATGTTGGCCATCATTTCAGCCTGCGTGCTCTGCTGCACAGAATTCGATATGCAAGTTGCAGAAGTGTCCCAGATTTGGCTTTGACCAAAAAAGTGAGTTTCCTAAGCACCCCATATCCCCAGCATTTCTAAGCACTCGTATTCCCTGTTACACCACATGGCACTGGCATACTCAGTGGGAGTTGAGGCAGTAGAAGAATCCTGGGTGAGGCTCCATGAAGCTACAAACACCATTTGAAAACTGAAGTTGTCTCGCCACTCTGACCAGAAAGTCTCCACAAACCACTAATAAATGTACTCCAGACCACAGTTGGGGAAAGGCTGAGATAGACAAATCATTTAATAACCAGAACATGTTCTTCATTCACAGTGCTTTCTTTAAAGAGGAATGAAAAAGGGGCACAGTGTTTGACAAAGCATTTCCTTTAGGCAATACAATACTTACTTTTAATTTATAATCCAGTTTACTTGGCCAAAATGACTTTTCCTTCTCATTTCGCTGCTATGTACTTTGCTGGGAGCCAGCTGGTCACCACTTTCTGCCCTAGAGGTAGCTGCTTTTCACTGGTGCTTTATATTGTTGTGAAGTGCTTAGGGATTTACAAGATGGAAGACACCATAAATGTGAGAAATTGTGGAGCTTGTTAAAGTTATTACGAAACTTCCACTTTGTATTAGTCAGATCTTTTCACAACCACTTCACCACTGAAGTCATCAAAATGTCATCCATCCTTTCAACTAGGAGAAAGGGCTCACCAGATTCATTTAAATGGCATTACCCATCCCAAAATTCTGTACAATTTAGATGGCTAAGGCCTGCACCCAGTTAATCCCCAATTTTGCAAAAATAAAACAGGCTCACACTCTGCAAATTTCAAACTATCCAGAATTTGAACTCTTCCTATGTGCAATGTTGGTTAAACACAGACAAATGTAACCATCCCATCTCAAAAAACCCAGGTTGTTCAGATAAATCCATATCTTAATTATCCTCCACTTCTACGTAGTTCTTGCATGTGGCAAATCATGAATGAAAAGGAGATTTGATTTACAGCTCAGGACGTCATAGACAAAAACAATCATTACAGCACATGCACGTACACAAAATCTTCATCAGCTTAAGTTAGTCCAAATGGTCCAGCAAGGAAACAAAGAATTAACTAATTCATTGTGTGAACAGCCTGGTCATTAGCAGCTCTACAGAAAGAGACAGCAGCTGAACTAAAACATTATTGTTGAAGTAAAAAAAAAAAAGACCACCACAATTATGACATTCAATTATTCTATTAAGCAAAATTAACTATTCTTCTTGTTCTTTGAAAAGAGCAAGATAAAGCACAGGATCCAAATAATTAGGTCAGCAGCAATGAATTCTGAAGAAAAGCTGTCTAGACTTCTATTTTCATTTTTAAATTTGAGTGGTTGGGTTTTGTGTGCCTGTGTGCATTTGCTCCTTTGAATTCTCAGGGTGGTCACATTAATAAGTTTGCCCCGGCAGGTAGAGTGAAGCCTGGATCAAGGTGTGGCGTTCTCGCTTTGATGTCGGCTGTCACGCTCGGCTGCCTCTCGATCTCTTTGGCTGCCATTAAGTCTGTTGTCGTGGGAGACCAGGTAAACCAGGGCTGTTCTGCTGTTTGGCACAACTCAAAGGAGAGTCGGTTCAGATATGCTGTGAGGGGTTCTGGTCCTCACCAGCTAAATATACAAGGAGAACATAGCTCGTAACAAACTTTTAAATAAAAAGGCATTGATTCTTACTGGGCTTTTAGCAGAGACCACAGTATGTTAGTGCAATGGCAATTATTGAGGTCTGTTTGTAAAAGGTCCTGCAAAGAGGAACTATGCAACGGAAAGGAAATGGTGGACCAAGATAAATAGTGAGTTGGCATGTATTTAGAGAATTAGAAACACAATTCACAAAAACCTTACAGAGGAAAGGTGGAGAGTGGGGAGGGGGTGGAATAAGGCTTTCTTCAACTGGGAATTTGCTGGACATTGAGTGAAAGGAAACAGAACACTTAAAAAGCAGTATTTTCCCACCTTTTCTATTCCTACAAACACTAGTAACTAATAGCAGCTGTCTGCAAAGCAAGATGCAAAACCGAATGAGCAATTTAAAATTAAGAATCCAATACTAGCTTTTCCTTGAGCACAGGGAGGTCTGTTTCAAAGGGGAGCTCAGTAGGTACAGTCTATTATTTATTAGTGTGACTAATGTGAGGAACTCCCATGGTTCACACGAGGAAGTTCTTCCCTGCTTATCTCAACATTCTGTAGCATAAAACCTTTCATGCACGTTGTCCTCAAATGTCAAAAATGTTTTCATCTGAAAAAGAGGATAGAAACAAGGTGGACTCGTCCCAGAAGCTGAATCATCGCACTGTATTTCTGAGATAATGCTATGATGTAAACTGTAACTGCTCTCAGCAGTACTGAACACCAAAGATTTTTAAAATTAAACATTTTAATAGAAATGTGAAAGCTTCTGTTTACCAAAGACTCTATCTGTTGATCTTATTTTCTAGTCTTTACCCAGGCTGGTAAATGATCTCAAACCCATGGAAATTTTGAGTGAGAACTGAATGAATATGGGACCTCTGAATTTGGTCCATTTAATCTTGAACAAAGAGTATGAAAATGGAAAACCAGACATTAGCCTCAAGCTTTTCTAAAACTGCGTACCAGAGCAATGCTAATGCATTTCTTCTATTCTTTCAAAGTTGCTACCTTGAGACAAACATACAGCTAGGGTCAAAAATAGCCTTTCAAGGGCATCTTAAACTGATGCCTGCACATTAATACAACACCAATAACTTCTGAGGATTTGTGGAGGACTGTGAGCAGCCACATACAATCCAAACAAGCTGAACTACTGGAAGTCATCTTGCTGCATGGCTTTTTTGACAGCATAATGAACAATACCACTGTCGTCACAATAAACCCTACAATTTGAAAACAAGGCTGAAAACACTGCAAACGTTAGTGAATTTATGAATAACTTCTGAGGCTAAACATGGTAAACCAGGGAACTGGTCCACTGCCTAACCTCAAAGTCCTGCTCACGGAGGTTCCCTCATTTCATGGTTGCCTCACACTCCTTCTCATGGCACCTACAGTTTTACATTCTTTTGCTCCATGGACTATGCAGCCTGGACTGTCATTTACTCAGTTTACACTTAGTTATTTTACATTCACTCTTTTACAAACCCAGGTGATTACCTGGAACTGGCCTAGTGGGAGATCACTCAGCCTGAGAGGGGCTGTGCTATACCATATGGGAGTGCACCAGCCAGTGCAGCCCTGACATAGTGTAGCAAAAAACAGGTTTCCAGACCCTAGAGAGGTACAAAATAAGAGATAGTTCATCAGTTTCTCGAGAAACTACAAAGAAGGTATCTGGGGGGAAAAAAGTGTCTCACCAAGAACAGCCTTAAAACACACTGTTCAAAAGAAAATTAACATTTCAAAGGTGTAGGCAATTCATATCTAACATTGTGGAGAGAGAATAAGACAGACCACTGACTTAGAAACTGCCTGTCCAGCAGCAGAGGTTTGTAGGAAATGACTCCAAGATTCAGTGTGAGATAAGAAGACATTAGAGAGCATCATATATCAGCGCAGCATTTAGTCATTTGTTATTTGATGTATATTTGGAGTAAACTGCCAGGAGCTCTTAGGCAAGCTTCAACCACAAGATCTGTGGTGTTATTACTGTGGTCAGTTCAGTTCCTGAAGTCCATAAGTAATCTTATTTTTACTTTTTCTTTTTTTTTTTCCCATTGTGGACTCTAAGTGTTCATTATTTTATCAATGTTAACAATGGGATACATGAGCAAATCTTCCAGAGGCATCTAAATGACTTAAGGACAATAAATCCCATTGGCTTTGGATTCTAAGTCAATTAGATGCATTTGAAAATTTTACCTTTTATCTGCATGCTTCATTAGTCAGATTTATTAACCAATCATTTAGGAAGGAAAGGGCCAGAGCAAAAGGATCCCCAAAGTGTAAAATTTGTAACACTACTATCTATCCTCACCAATTGCCCAAGTTTAATTCTCTAATTTAATTCATTAATTAAAGAATATGCTAATTGACTGAAAAACTCAGGCAGCGGTTTCTCTCTGAGCTCTTTCCCGTTGAGAAAAACAGATCCCAGTTCCTAACAAAATACACATATCAAGCATAAGACCATTGAAATTCTTTTCAGATCTGAGCTCCTGTTTAGCACAGGAGTACTTTTCCCTGTTGAATATACTATTTCACCTGAACTTTCTGAAGAAATGAGATTTTCATAGTTTGCATTTCTCATCAGTTCTCCAGCCCATTGCATTCCATTGTCAGCAAGTTCATTCCAAATATTCCATCCTGAGTTATTTTCCAGTCATTTAATTTCACTCATTTTACTTGATCTCTATGCCCTAGTCCTACCTCAAATAATTCCTCAACGTTTTTGCCAAGACTGAACCAAATGGACAAAAAGCCTAGAGGACTTAGAAAAGCATCTCTGCAGAGCAGAGTGTTTGTGTTTCACTGTAATTCCTTTTTTCCATACTGCTGACATCTCTGCAGGTAGCTTTTTTGCCTCTGGGCAATAGGGTCATAGGCTCATAGTACAGCAAAGGGGAAGGCTGGAGAACTTCCCTTCCTCTTGGTCCAACACGGCATGTGTGCTGTGCACTGTATTTCTCCACTGTTCCCATCTGCTACATAAACATTTAATAGCCCACAACTGTGTTGAAAAGCTGATAAATTCTGACACATTGGCCCATTTTCTCACTTAAACCTACAGTATGAAATAGTATATGGCCTTCTCAGCAGGAGAACACATTCAGGTCCCATCCCTATTTTTTCAATGTGTTTTCAATATAAACTCTTTCAAATTCAGAACTGAATATCTTACAGCAACTATTGACCTCACACTCAAGATGAAAAAGAAATCAAAGCCCCCAAACATCATTGGGATTATTGGCCTGTGAATATTTCTCTCTATTTACAGTAGATCAGAAGTAGTAGGAGAGATAGAATGGAGGTTTTATATCATCAATTTAACATTAATTACCTAAATCTCTTTGAGGACATGTATCAAAAAGCCCCCGACATTTGTGTCACAAAGATTATTATAACATATTGCCAAGTCATAGCATTGCTGCACTGGTAGATAGAATTCAAATTCAAATCCAGGCTAAAGATGCTACAGCTGTCACCCTTGCCCAGCAAAGCCCTCTTAGGTTCAAAAGTTAGCCATCCTCCTGCCTGCCTCCACCAAATCGGCTCCTGATCCCTGGAGATTACTAATCCCGACTTCTCTGCACATAGTTGACAGGAAGAATAAAGCTATTGTGCCTTCCTAATAATTCAGGCTAATCACATATTTATAAAAGAAAATTAGGAAGAAGTGATTAACTCCTTCCAGTTCAGCTATTGATAGTGTAGAGTTAATAAAGAGGCAGCTGGAATAGCTTTAAAATGTGTTTAAATTTTAACGTACTGTTGTAAAATAGTAAGTGTTTAAATAACTATGTTTTGGATTAGCCTAGTTGCCCAATATTGCACCACGGTCGCCAAGGAAACATGGAAAGGCAAGTTGACAGACACTTTCATTTTGGACGCACATATTCAATCTGAAAGTGCAGCTGTAAGTCATGGCAGGTCCAGTTCAGATGTCCACCTTTCTGAAGAAAAGAGTGCAATAACAGTCTGAAATAGAAAATTCATGTATCCAGGGTATGACTGGAATCCCTGCAAGTTAGGAAGGATTTCCATCCTCATTGTTGTGTGTATCATAATGCTATGAATCCTAGAGTCATTCTGCACCCAATGCAACACAAAGCAAAGAGATGGCTACTGCTCTTCAGGGTTTGAAGTCCCTAGCAGCTCAGTATTAAAAGAGTACTGACAGACCTAAAAATGACAAACCAGAAAGGCCTCAAAAAAACCAGAACCCAGCCAGTCGTCCCACCACATCATGGGTTTAAGCAGGAGCTGTTCCCCCATCCCTGTGTTCCTGGTATTTCCTGCGTCTCCCACAGAAGTGTTGACTCACTCCTGACTTTCTCGAGTTCCCATTTGAGGAGAGGCTGAGCAGTGCTCGGTGCCATCGATGTATAACAAAGTCACAGGCACACAGCATCTTTCAAGAAAAAAATCAGTGTATCAGCAATTGGGGCCCATGGCACACAAGGTCCTCTAGGAACAGAGCAGGAAATGGTATATTTAAAGGAGCAATATGCTGGAAGAAAATGATTTACTGAATCCACCCTCATATTGTCCTGTCCCCAACAGCAAGCAATTTAAAACAGTGTCTTCTCTGCAGTAACGCCTTTAAAAATAAAGTGATATGCATATTTTTGTTATTGAAAATCTTTACTTTTATCAGGCACCAGACACCATGAATATTGTCAAAAACTAGTAACTTTTGGATTCTTCTCCATATACTGACAATCTGTTCAGGCATCCAGGAAAGGAATGGTGAAAACTTTACTAATGCTTTGAATATTAACCTTTAAGCTTAGTCAAAAATAGAATGAAAATACAATATTTCTATGGAAATCCAGCTACATTTCGGGCACTTCCTTCTCCTTGGCCTAACTCCATTTTTACTTCAGCTTCAAAACTATTACTTAGGAGAGGGAAAAAGCAGCAAAAACAGACAGCCAAAAAGGACAAACAGCGGGATATTAAAGACCCCAATCCTACCCGGTATTTGTGCTGGTAACAGAGGAGAGCTGAGGCCTTGCATGCAAGCAGGGGGACCTGTTGGCAAGGGTAGGATGTTTGTATGGGATGAAGGAACTGCAGGTTCAAATCATTGCTCTGCTTGACTTTGTCTTTCACAATGAATATTTAATAAATCTCACTTCAAACTGATTCACAGCAGGGACCTAAACATAATCTTCCACATCCAACAAAATTTTCAAAATGTCTCTACTTCAGACTGGGTGAGCAGAAATGTATTGATAACTTAAAAAATGTACTGAAATTTCTGGTTTTCAGACAGCCTTATTTCAGTATAAGATTTGCAGCACTCTATTTCTTTTTTCCCATTTTATCAATAGCCAGACTTACAGCACTTCTCCAGCAGTGTTTAAGAGAGAAACAGGAGGCTCTGAGATGCTACAGCTGAATCACGATATGTTTTGTCTAGGAAAAACAGTGTAATCTTAATAAATGTTAAAATCAAAGCGAAGAGAAACAAGTACAGCTCTAATGCATTTTAGCCAGCTGAAGTAAATCTCATTTGTTTATCCTGACCAGTTAATGGGTTAAAAAATGGTTCAGCACTGTATTTACCTCTCCGTCTGACACTGTCTGAAGAATGGATTGTTTCTTTCATTTTTTTCTTCTCTCAGAAGACTGTGAATTCATGTGTGAATGTTTTCCTCTTTGTCCTTCTCTCTCTTCTTTTATATGATTCATGCTGAATGCTTGTCATCCATCCATTGAGTTGTTTGGTCATGGACATTCCCAAAGAAAATAAAAGAGATTCCAAAATAAAATACTAAAACCAGAAGCTTACAATGACGTCTTAGTATGAATGAGCAGGAGAAGAAAATGAATGTTGAGGAAAAAGTCTCATGTTTACAAATATTTATCTTCAATTATTAACTATTTATGGAGGGAAATAGCCACAGATACATGATTGGCAAATTGGCTTATGTTTAAATAATGTGTCTAAAGTTTGACTGAGCACAGAAGTTCATCTTTAAATAAACAAATGGTACCATAATGTTATAGTCATTAAACATAAACAAGCAGCGGTCGTGGTACCCGCCTGCCACACTAAAGTTGTGCAGAAGCATCCGAGTTTCCTTAAGATCTTTCAGTGAACTGTGAAGAGGTTCATATCAAGGAAAGTCACTGAAATGTGTTACGCTCGCAGTTTTTCCTTTCATGGCATCTCAGTAGCCGAGTCTGCTGGTGTACTGAGGTTGCTGGGAATGGAAATAAAGGAACATTTCCTAATGTTGCCAGCACAAATAGGTAACTTCGGCTCTGTCTCCAAATACTTCAGCTCTTCAGCACTCATTGTGGAACCACATTTAACGTACCTCAGATGCAATACCCTGTTTGAGGTGCAGGAGACAGCAGCAGAAACAGGCAGGTGAGCAGGGAGTTTTGTTTGGCTGATTTGCTGGGTTTGTATCTGTTGCTGAGCCCATTATTACAGTGTGAACTGGTGTCCACTGTCCATTTTTCTGGTCCCCATCCCTCACAGTAGCGCAGTTGCACTGCCAAGCATCTCATCCCTGTTTCACTGTTATGGGGACTGATAGTTTCTCATTCTCACAAAAGGATTTTCTATTTGCTTTTTGGGGAAGTCAGGTTAGAAAGGTGGTGCAACCAAATCTGAAAAGCTGAGAGGGACTTGGTAACTGCAATGGGAAAAATACTCTAGAAAAAGAAATTAATTAATGCCTGTTAGTCCAAGACCAGATTTCTCCTGTGACCAAAATGCTGTTATGGAAAGCTGCAGATGTTCTCCAAAGGGTAATATTACTTGCATTCTTGGAAATGTAGGGCTTGGGAAAGAAATGGAGACTGCTTCTTCACATGTCCCCTTTCCCCCACCTGTGGTTGTCCTAAATCTTGCTCCTGGGGCAGATAGGTTTAGCCTTTCTGAAGGGTGCAGCTGCAGCTGCCTACAGCAAGAGGAGCTGCCTGAGGGCTGCTGTAGTCCATGGAGAGCTCAGCAGAGTCAGACCGTGACCCTGAACCCAGTATTTAAATCAGACATAAAGCAGAGTCCAGAGCGCTGGGCTCAGTGTCTCCCTCTTGCCAGTCTCACTGAACGGTAGGTTTGTGTCCCCAATAGGGTGGAGTTCTCCAACAACATTTTTACACATAATTTAAAGAATATATGTAATAAAGAAGCAGTTTCTTTCTCAGTTCTCCCTTTCCAATTCATAGTTGCACGAAATGCATATTTACCACTTTAGGAAAATCACTTCAAAAAGTACATTTGAAAAAGCAAGAGAAATTTTACCAAAGGCGATGGAAATGAAGAGACATTTTCCACTGGGGCAAGCAAAGTACCACAAGCAAGTAGCGTCTGCCTATCCATCCACACTTGGATAGCTTATCCAAGCTGTCCAATTCACAGTGTGCAACAGGTCTGACCTGTCCTTCTTTTACACTTTGTGAAGTTATTTCCACAGTTATGGACTGGGAGTGAAATGCTCCCAACACAGTATTACCTACCTGCTTATGTCCATGGCAGTCCATTATTTTGTTCTGGGCAATGGTAAATGGTTTGAAAAGAGTCAAGACCATAAGGAATCAGATCTTAAGTATTTTAAAAACTTATCAGACCACATTGCAAACAACGGATTGTGCTATGGAAAGCATTTTTAGCTTGGGGAATGCAGATGAGAAAACATAGGGATCAAGCAATTAAAAGCCTTGATTCCCCCCTCCCACCTCCAGCATATGGCAGGAAATTGGACCAGAATCAAGCGATGTCTCTCCTCGGTGGAGTCTGACTTCTGACCTCTAAGACAATGGAGTCACAAGCTATCCTGAGGCTTGATTGAGAAGCCACTTCAACATTTCCATAAGTCATTCTGCCATTACAGATCTGTCACAATTTTGTCATAAAGTTTGCAGAATTCTGTTGACATTGTGTCATCTCAATAAATGCAAAGGGAAAAAAAATGAGTCGGGGCAGGTGCGAGCACAGATTTCAAGTCTAATGCGTGGGCTGCTGCATGTCTTCTGACATAATCTAGGCTCTCATACTTGATGTTTTTCTGGAGCCGTGGTGAACTCTTCCATCCTTTAAAGCGATCAACCTCATTTGACTAATTTGAGAAGGAAAAAAAAGAAAGAAAAACACTTCACTTCTCCTCTCAAAGCATCCTCGGCCAACTTGGATCTTTAAAAAAAGTAACTTAACAATTTGGGGCCTGGTTGTCATTTACATGAAGGTCGCTTCACACTGATCTGGCTGTGTAAACGGGCCATAAGTTACTTCTACACCCACTTGAAAGACCTCTTACGCTTGCCAGGATGATGTAAAATGGCCTCAATGTAAGTGAGAATTCAGGCTCTTATTTTTAAAGCGCTACCCCTTTTGGGAGATGCATCAGTCAAGCACATTATATTCCACTAATTATCTTAATGGAAGCCTGCAGCTTGCAGAAGGCAAACAAAATGGCCACTGACAGCATTACAGCAACAACACCCAGGGCAGGCGTGCTCCACAGCAGAAGGTTCCAAGGCCTCCAGAGCAGCTAAATAACTCCCTAACTTTTAACATCTGACCAGCTCTGTTGATTGTTCAAATGCTTGAACATATAAGCACACCAGTAATTTGAGGCCTTTTAACGTGAGAAGGTGCAACCCACTAAGATGTGAGAGATTTGTTAGTACTAAGCATGGTCAGATCTTTCCACTGCTGCAGCCTTAGTGATTGCTTTTCTCATGTGCTCGGTCCAACTGTGATGGGATGGTATTTGTGCAACCAAGCCTACCTGCATGTGAGTTAATAATTGCAGCTGGCGGTCTACAACTGAGAGGGTGTTCATGCTTTTCTGTATGCAAGCAGCTCAGAGCTGTGTGGCTTAGTTTGCGTAGAGGACTGTGATGGTGGCTTTTAATTATGTTTAATAGGAACCAGCTTGAAATGACTTGCATCAAATGGGCTAATGAATAAGCAACCAAGAGGTAGAAGCTTCAGAAGCTTTGGAACTGGTGAGATTTCAATATCAATGGGTTTAATAGTTCTTTAACTTATCCTTCAGTCATCCATCTGGCTGTATTTGAAAAGAGTTTTAATATTCTTTGTAGAAGTTGCATTTGTGACCTGGATGCTTTGTGCGAGAAACAGGATGAGGTAAGTTAGGAGTGAGATACAAACGGCAAGAACCGAGAAGATAATTTGTTTAGGTGGCCTTATTGCATATAAATTCACTCTAAATGCCAAAGAGAGCTCAAAGGGTTTAGAAACACAGAGCTCGAACTGATAGAAAGAATTGTGTGAAACATGATTTGAGCCCAGCCCAGACTTCAGTTTTGTGGGCCCTGGGAGAGCTAACACATTCAGATCCCCATGCAGATGCCTCCCAAAACTCCATCTCTAATCCCCTAGAAGCCTTCTGTTATCGTCTCATCTCCATCAGGCTGAAACAAACCTTCTCACCTTTGTATAGCTCCCAAAGCAGGCAAACCCAAACTGTCTCTAACTTTTGGAAGGAGATGGCAAAAACAAAATCTTCATTAACTAGTTTTAATCAGTGCTTACTACTCTCACTTGTGCATCATTTCAGTCAACGATATGATATTTAATAAAAATATTCCATTTCACACTACCATACTATGATTTTTAAAATGAAATGTTTCTATAAAAAGATACAGCCAAAAAGCCAATTTGTCCTCACATGCATCTCAACCGTTATGCATTTGACCTTTATTCCCCTCGTTCTTAATTTAAGGTCTCTTATTTATCTCCCTAACCAGTGGGCTTGTATAAATCAGATCTCATTCCCTTCAAAGTAATTATCAACCAGGGAGTTGTTAATTTCATTTTGGATCTATTTATGTGCAAAACATGAAAAACAAAAGGCCCACATGTTACTGCATCTCCAAAGTGTGAGTGTTAATACCTTGGAATACATACAGATATTTCTTTAAGACAAGATGGGGAGCTGCCTGACAACTGGGAATTTTCAAGTACCAGTTTTGCGCCCTGTGGCTCTTGAGGATCCAGGTTTCTGCTACATGGCTGCGAGCTGAATGGGGCTAGCACGAGGCTGCTGGGCAAACTGAGGGAGGAGACAGCCCAGGGGCTCTCGCTGGAGCTTTCCCAGCCCTGCACCCCAGGGCTGCAGTGGACTGTATCAGCTTCAAAGTGTGGACAAATCCCAGCATCTCCCATCAGCCCTGCTCTCTGAGCTATGTGGTACTTACCTCGTGGCTCTCAGCTTAGAGCTATGGCTTGTAAGATGCCGGTAGTATGGTAGGGAAGTTTAAGGAACTGTGTCCTCAGCCTACCAGGGAACCATTCTTTGTGCAATCTTCTTTACGTAGATGCAGATTGTCATGTCCAGAAATGACAATCGTGAAAGTCCAACAGCCAAACAGCAATAGGAAGGCATGAATTGTCATAAATGACATTACTAAAGCACACGTTGAACATCCCATGTCATCAAAGACGCACGTTCTTCCACTTGTTTTATGTGCTGGAAGTCCAAAGCCAATTGTAATGCCAAGAGGTGTTTTTCTTTAGAACTGCTATTGTATTTGAACAAGAACAGTTGTTGGAGTGAAACCCGCTGCCTACATTTATCAGGACAAAAAGTGGATTTCTCATCTGGGTAATAGCTGAGCTTTTAGTTCAAAGGCCTGAAGTGAATATGCAGTTTTTTCACTAACACCAGAAAAATGTAGCTCTCTAAGGAACATGTTAACCCTTCTTTCCTTTCTCTATTGAAAGACTGCAGTTGCAGCAGATACACACTTTCATCCATCAGTGAGTGTTTCCCAAACTGGATATGTTTTACTTCGACCTCTTCAGGCACCCTCCTGCCCGTCATTATACTCTTCTAGCAAGAACATAAGGTTTGACTGGGAAAGGATCTAAATTATCCCTAAGGCAAGTACTTGAACAGCAATATGTTCTGCTAATAGACATGTTGCGTGGTTAAATGTCTGGCACATAGAGAATGAAGTCACCTTCTATTGCCCAGCTCCTGCCAGAAGGACAGGTACTTCCATTACTTCTCCTCCTTGGTGTCCCCCTGACTTTCCCTGGAATGCTCAGGAAATTCCACGTCCAAATGAAAATAACAAGTGAGGGAAAAGAAGGCAGGAGGTAATCAAGGAGAAAGCGTGACAGCACTAATACAAGAACTGAAGGCATTTGACCAGTGTCTGGGCAGTACGCCCGAGAGAGGTGTAATGGATAAGTCTGGTACTGCTCTGCAATACAGATTTCATTGGTCTCATGTATCCCATTAGGCGCTGCACAATCAAGTTTGTGCCGTGTCTGGAAAGGGCGCTGGAGGCTTCTGTTCTTCTGACCTTCTCTGTTTTGTTTTCCTTTCCACAGACACAAACCAAAAAGGGAACAGAAAATATGAGTGCTGGGAACGCCTATTGTTTATGAAGCAAAGTCAGCACAGAACAGAATTATGAGAAAAACTGCAGAAAGCAAGATGGGGTGGGACACAGAGCTCGTGTTTCAGAATAGCACCAGTGTTACTCTCTCCTCCTCCTCCCAAGCAGGACCACAAAAGTGACTCCAGCTGGCCCTGCTCAGAGGTAGCAAGCAGCCCTGGTCACTTTTTGCCTTTAAATATATGAAGACCAAAACTAGAGACATTATTAAAAATGTTGAGTGGAAGTGCAACACCAGCTGTGGTTCCTCCTTTTGGCTGAGAGGTCCCAAGAACAAGTCTCAGTTCTCTCCGGGACAGAATACAGAGACAGATATGCTCTTCCGGGTTTTTTTTATCCAGAGGATATTTCAGAGACATAATTGTCTCATCTCACCTTAATTTCCTCACCTATTTTCCAAATCTGGGACTTCAACTTATTCCAAGGAAACAGAGGTCTGATTTTACTGACAGTTTTCTTTTGCTCAATTTACTCGCTGTGCTATCTCTGTTATTACAGCCATTGCTGTTATCTCATCAACCACACAAAACAGACACCGTCCCAAGAACACACCATTCCAGATTCACTTATTGTCATGACTCAATAAGCTCCAGCTCCAAAAGCTGTTTTTCTCATGAGATTTTTTGAATCAAATAAGTGTCTTCCTTCTTGCTAGTACTGGCATGATTTGTAACTTCACCTGTCACAGTTCAGACTAGGGGGGATCTATCTCTCTGTACAAAGAGAAACCTAGCACGGAAAGTCAGATTCCAGCCCTCTGCTACTCATGTAGCTGCTAGGACCATCACCCAGCCAGCAATTAGCAGCAGGCTGCACAAAGCAACATGAAATAAAGTTAGTGCTCATCACAGCAAATTTTGATGCCAACAAAAATGAATGAACAAGGCATACCCTCATCATTTCCTAGGTATCTAGTGTACCTAGCACTAAGATCTCACTGGAGGACACCACACCGTATTTTGCCCAGTTGTTCATGCTTCGTGCCCACTGTTCCTCTATTCCCCCTTCAGATAAGATAGGATAGGGCAGGACAGGACAGGTCTGGTAGCCGATTAAACCCAGTTATTGATACCACAATGCCCATGAACTTGGCAATCTTTCTGCTGGTAATTAGACAAGTTGTAAAATTGCTTCTTTCTTTCATAAAGGTTAGCCATAGGTGGACAAAGGTGAGTTAATTCTAATATTGGCAGCTGAGTTACACATGCTATGCACACACACACGCACAAAAATCCTCATTATTAAATCACAAAGCAATTAAAAAATTAAAAATTTCATAAGACCCCACATAAAAGAAATACAAGTGTTTAATGATAGATTATAAAGTGAAAGTGAGAAAAAAGTAAAAGCTCAGCTGTCTCAGGGGCTTCCCTTCCAGCCTGTGATACTGATTTCTGTCTTCACCCTCACACAAGCCGCAAGAGCTAATAAATTCCTGGCTCCCCTGCCTGGGAGCCAAGGCCGATTAATATCTGCCTACCTTGTTACCTAATTCATTATGGAATAGCAGTTAATTTGATTTGATATTATTTTAATAAAATTCTGTAATATATTAGATTGTTTCAGGCTATCAAAATAATTTTCCAATTATTACGGTTACTCAAGCAAGTCTTTTTTTCCCTTCATGAGCGGCAGTTGGTCTGACTCAGAATACATTAGCTCCTACAGCTTCATCCTGGCCACAGGAATACGAAGTATATGCATGATTACACCAGAAATGTTATTGCCAGTAATGTAAGCCTGCAGATCAAGGCACAGAGTCCAGATTGATGTGCAATTACAGGCCCCCATGACGTCATGACATTGCTGATTACCCTTCATCTAGAGATGAGTTAATGCACTAATATACATATACACAGCTACACATACACATATGTGCAAGCATGCATGCATACAAGTATCTGTTATTTTCTGTATCCTGATGCTAGTGTTTGAGGGGCAGCAGTACATGAAGGCAACGTGGGATAGATGCTGCATCTCACAGGAACTTGTGTTACTCGCTCCTGGCATGGGCAGTGCCAGCCTGGCCAGCAGGAGAGGGTGGATGAGTTTTGCAAGCAGCGGGAGTTGCCTTTTTTCACTGTCATCACTTTCGGCCACTTCAACAAATAGCGACTTACATCCCTGCTTAGGAAGTGTCAGGCTGCTTTTTTCTCTTGGTTATAGCAAATGCCTAACAGCCAGAGAAAAGAGAGGACATGGGTGGAACTTGATTGAAATAGGAAAAGGCAGCTGTGATGGGTTGACCCTGGCTGGACGCCAGGTGCCCACCAAAGCCGCTCTGCCACTCAAGCCGCTCTGCCACTGCGTTCCTCAGCTGGGCAGGGGAGAGAAAATATAAGGAAAGGCTCCTGGGTTGAGATAAGGACAGGGAGAGATCATTCACCAAATACTGTCACGGGCAAAACAGACTCGACTTGGGGAAATTAGTTTAATTTATTACCAATCAAATCAGAGTAGGATAATGAGAAAATAAAACTAAAATCTTAAAACACCTCCCCCCCACCGCTCCCTTCTTCTCGGGCTTAACTTTATTCCCGAGTTTCTCCATCTCCTTCCCACCAGTGGCTCAGGGCGACGGGGAATGGGGGTTGCGGTCAGTTCATCACATGTCGTTTTTGCTGCTCCTTCCTCCTCAAGGGGAGGACTCCTCACACTCTTCCCCTGCTCCAGCATGGGGTCCCTCCCTCAGGAGACAGTCCTCCATGAACTTCTCCAACATGAGTCTTTCTTCATGAACTGCTCCAGGGTGGGTCCCTTCCACGGGGTGCAGTCCTTCAGGAACAGACTGCTCCAGCATGGGTCCCCCATGGGGTCACAAGTCCTGCCAGCAAACCTGCTCCAGCGTGGGCTCCTCTGTCCACGGGGCCACAGGTCCTGCCAGGACCCTGCTCCAGCACGGGCTTCCCACGGGGTCACAGTCTCCTTCAGGCATCCACCTGCCCCGGCCTGGGGAC